>NC_069006.1:20517828-20518503 GCF_001194135.2 Octopus bimaculoides
ATATTTTCTCCTCCGACGTCAGGATCCTATTATCGTCAATGCGTTAATCTAGTTTGAAAACTTCCTGTTGCTTTCAATTATATTACCAAGTCATAATTAATTTTTAAAAAAAATATTGAATTAACAACGAAAATTCATTGGGCCAAATTTAATTAGGATTTATTATTTTTATTTTGTTCTGTCGTTTAAAAAAAATCCTTTTTTAAAAAAAATGTTCTTTTGTTAATGTAAATATTTGAAACAAAAATATTTATTTTCCCTCGTAGCGTATTCGCTCCCTAAGGGCGCGTGGCCTAAGTAGTTAGAACGTTGCACTAACGATCGCAAGGTCGGGGTTTCGATTCCTGGACTGAGTGGTGCATTGTGTTCTGAGCAAAACACTTCATTTCATGTTGCTCCAGTCCACTCAGCTAATGGTTAGGATGCTGCACTCATGACTTCTAGATTGTGGTTTCAATTCCTGGACTGGGCGGCGCATTGTGTTCTTGAGCAAAACACTTCATTTCGCGTTGCGCTAGTCCACTCGGGTGTAAATTAGTTACCCTGCGATGGACTGGCGTCCTGTCCAGGGAGACTGTGATCTTGGGTCATTTATACGCCGTGGAAACAGGGTAACCGGCCCTCTGAGTACAAGAACTCGTGGCAGTAATGCCCCGATATCACTTTATTTTCGTG
>NC_069006.1:20518888-20520698 GCF_001194135.2 Octopus bimaculoides
TGACAACCGGTGTTAGTTTGTTTACGTCGTCTCTGATGGGACCGATTTGATCAATTAAAGCCCTTTAAGCTGGTGCTCCAGCATGGTCGCAGTCCAACGACAGAAACAAGTAAAAGATAAATATATGATTTGTTTTCGTTTGTTTCAAGACAGCAGGGTGTGATTTGACGGAGATTTAGAAGCTCTTTCGAGTAGATCATGTGACATTTGTGGAGCAGGGATGGGGGAAGCTCTCGCCCGCTCTCAGATCTGAACCCCACTGAGCATGTTTTCAAGAACCTATATGTAAAAAAAAAAGAAAAAAAGGGTGGGGGATTAAAGAAAAATGGTTTAATCCTTGTTACCAAAAATAGTAATTGAATATTAATTTGTAATCCAAAAGATTCATTATTTTTCCCACCATGGATTGGGTTCTCGACGGGGTTTTTGTGCACTCGGAAATAATCCGTATTACTCAAAACCCTGTTATCCAGCCCCTAAGTACAGTGTCCTTCACCGAGGAAGTGGCAGCAACAGCAGTAGTAGTAGTAGTAGTGTTTAGCCCCAGGACAAAGTCGATTGATGGCCGAGCCTGTGGCAGTGGAAACCTCTAGTGTTCTCGGCCCCCAGACCATATCCCTGTTCACCGCTATCGGACCCCGGAGATGGCTGTTCACATGTGAGTCCCTTGTGTCAGAGTGGCTGTTTCGGCGCATCTCCCTCATCACCATCCTCCGGGTCTACACCTTTTCCATTTTGTCTGCTTGGGACCCTGAAGCGGTCTGACTTACAGGAAATTGCACGTTCCACTCCTTAATATAAATTTATTGAATACTTAAGAGTTTAATTACTGCCGAATGACTAATGACTACTAGCTTTACTAATTACTGTCTGAATTAGAAGAACGTATTTATTATCCCTATGTATGCAACGAAGAGATTCTGAGAAGCGCGAGATCAAGATCACAGCAGAGAGCCGATTCTGTCTGGCTAGCTGGCCACATACTCCGTGAAGCTGATCAACAGGACTCGAAAACAACCGTGACTAGGGCATCACTTATCGGCAGACGTAAAAGGGGCTTGTCGAAGATCACTTGACGGCAATCATTTTGTAGATGCCCTAAAGAAAGTCGACATTACGTAGAAGGGATGTGCATGACAAACAGCCAACTGAACCGGTAGAGGAAGCTTGCCGCCCATGCGATGAGCAGCGCAGAAGGACCTTAACCTATGTACAGCAAATTTGATTCAGTAGACCTGCGATCAAAGGTATTCTAACCACATCGGTGGCAATTCCGACTTAGGATGATGAAAGTTGCGGGTTAGGGATCGGCTGATATCATCTGTTTGTCAGTAACTAGACGGGAATTAATTGATTCTCAGCGAGGGATAGAGAAAAGGGCTGAGAAATACATACATATGTATATATATATGTATGTATGTACACACACACAAATAAATATATTTACACACATGGTTTTTAGTGGAATACTTCCCAAACAGATTTAACCGCTGTGTAATTAAAAAACAAGTTCCCTCATTGAAATTTGGACGTTGCGAGAGACAAACAGGCATGTGTTTATATATCCACACATACACAACACATAGACGCTCACACACGCCAGTTAAAGGCAGATTAAAAATTAAGACATCTTCATTCCTCGAGTTTCATGTAAGCCATGGGAAACCAGGGCAGCAGGAAAGCCGCGTAATGAAGATGTGAAATTTAAAACACACACACACAACACACACACACACACACACACACACACACACACACATATATATGGTAAAAAGACGACAAAGGAACACACGGAACACAGGAAAAAACA
>NC_069006.1:20521484-20524254 GCF_001194135.2 Octopus bimaculoides
TATATATATATATATATATATATATATATATATATATATATATATATATATATGTATATATGCATGCATGTATATATTGAAACAGGTGCGCAAAACGAAAGGTTAAACAAGCACTCAATGCATACTGTGCAGGTTAAATATTTGTATTAGCAATCTGGCAATCTGACTGGAATTAGCGTTGCTAAGAGTTTCATAGACGCTGCCAGTCTGACTGACTGACTGTCTGTCTATATGTGTGTGTCTGTGTGTATCTGTATGATGTATGCGTATGAATTAGATGCTGTGTGTGTATGTATAGATCTGACGCTGCGTATGTAGTCACAAGCAAATTCACATATTTATCCATGTGTTGATCGAGGCCGATCAGGACATCCAACCCAGCCGGTCCCGTCCCAGCCCAGCCCGATCATCGAAGTGTTGTTCGTCGGCAGAAAGAACAAAGTCGCAAGCGATTCAGTTAGGTTCTGTAAACAGCAAAGACCATTTACTTAAGCCGAAGCATCATCATTCTCCGGCGTTGAGGAGAGAGAACTTAATTAACGAACCATTAGCAGTGTGTTTGTTGTGTCAACACACCAAATATAGATGTGTATATGCATGTGGCTGTGTTGTATTTTGTGCATGTGTGCACGCGTGCGTGTGTGTGTATGTGTGTGGCTTCCTACTTCGGAAATCAATCAATCAGCCTTCCGTTTTCGGCCATTATCTAACTGCTTACATTTAACAGGACTAACGCTAATATGAAATGAAAGGTTGCGCGGGTGAAGTCTTTACGATGCCGGTCGATCTGCGCGGGAAAATAGCCAAACTACCTTCCCCAAATCAAACGCCTGCTATCCTAAATACACGAAGGACACATTAGATGATGTAGACTTACATAAAGACGGCATTTGATGGACATAGGCAACATCCGCACAACGTATGAGGGGATAAAATAGGGCAGTCGTCCCAACCAGGGGCAAGAGAGCACCAAGGAAAACGGTAAGAGGCAAGACCAACAATGACAAAAGTAAGCGGATGGAAAGACGGGTAGGATATCACGCTGAACTTGACCACAGAAAATGATAATTTGGAGAGAGCGTGTAATATTCGAATCAGTGATGAGGGAAGTTCACGCATTGCGACTACTTTCCCAGGGCCAAGATAGCGATACTGGGTCGTGGAAATGATCACACCAATAGCGGTGCCCCCAGCGTGGCCACAGCCTTTGACTGAAGCCAATAAAAGCAATGCATACACACACACACATATGGGTCTACTTGTCTGTGAGCCATGCGACACTATATACACACATCATCAATAACGCCATCCTACCTGCGACCTTATACGGAAGTCACGCATGGACTACTACAAAGAAGGAAAAAAGACGACTGATTACGAGGGAGAGGGCCATGGAAAGAGATCGATGCTAGGAGAATCATTGCGGGAGCATACTCAAAACAAAGTAATTCGAGAGTGGAGGGGGACGATGTAAACCACAAAATACCAAAAGCGCAGGTTCCAATGGACCGAACATGTTGCAAGGCTCACAAATAGTAGCAGATGATCCTGTGTGGTTATTGAGTGGTAGCCAAAGATCGGGGGAGACCACTCGGAAGACCCCCCGCCCCTACTACAAGACAGTGGGAAGATGACACAGAACAAAGGTTCGGGCCCTAATGGAGGAGGAAGGTGCAACTAAGGAACGAATGGAAGCGGCCACTGGCCACTCTGAGCAGTTCAATTTTATTTGACTTATACAAAGCACCTACGCCATAAATATGTTCTACTCCTTTCTGTATATATCTTAGACTTTTGGTTACAGGAGATAAGGTCGTAAAAACGTCGTGTTGATGATAGCTATTGAGGCAGAAACAGGTACCCGCGACTGTCCACTTCGTATCTTCAGACAATAAATCTGTTCTTTTCTTTAGTGGCATGTCAGTTTCGAAGACTCCTTGAATTTTGAGATCGTCCCATTTCCTCAAGTGGAGCTAGTCTTAATTGTTATTTGGTCATAATGATAAATCCCCTAGAAGTGGAGATAATTTTAATAAATCACGAATTTATGTTGTATGGTATTTGACATACCTGAATATACCTGCCTGTCAGTCTGTCTCTTTACATACATACATACATACATACATATATACATACTGCATGTTCTTTCGGTTAGCGTTTGATCGCTTTATATTAAATTATATAACACACACACACACATGAAGACCGTGACAAGAGATAGATGAGCAAAGAAAAGAGAGAAGAAAGAAGCTAATGTACTTATGCATGTGCGAGTGTGTGTGCGTGTGCGTGTATGTACGAGAGAGAGAGAGAGAGAGAGAGTTGTTATCAGGACCACGACAATAAAAGATAAATATGGCATTAACGATACACACACGTGTGTGTGTGTATATGTGTATATATATATATATATATGTATACGGAGGTCGGGGAGGGAGGGAAAGAGGAGATGGTGCTGATGATGACAATGCTAGTGATAATGATAAGAAGGGGCACGTGCCACATGCCGCCAACGCCTCAAGTGTCCAGGTGTTTCATGAGGCTAATGATGGTGAACATAATATAGATGAGTACTAGATGGCTTTATGAGGGTTACAGAGCGGACTGAAGTGGTGTGTGTGTGTGCATGCGGAGGGGTGGGTGGGATCAAACAAACATGAGGGAGGTGGGGGAGACCGTTCGCAGCCATACACGGTGAAGTATCTTGGACGGTGCTCTATCGTTAGAGTAGTTTTTTTTTTGTTAAAGTTGCTTAGTTCTAGGTTGGTGG
>NC_069006.1:20524363-20527969 GCF_001194135.2 Octopus bimaculoides
ATATATATATATATATATATATATATATATATATATATATACATACAGGAATGGCTGTGTGTTAAGTGGCTTGCTTACCAACCACATGGTTCTGGGTTCAGTCCCACTGCGTGGCACCTTGGGCAGTAGGATGCTATTTAAGGACGATTTGGCTGTTAGTTCTAGCAGAATACATCACCATACAGACTCCCTTCCATCGACCCGTGCGCATGTGTCTTCATATGTATGTGTGTTTAACGTTATTTCTATACGATCAATGTTACATATAGCATTATAATAGAAGAACTTCCCTTTCGTGCAAAACATTATAAAACCACGTAAAACGCGCATATGTGAGAGGACATGAGAACAGTAGGGTTCGTTACACGCTTACATGTACATCTAATTAGTCATGTCTGTTAAATCAATACCAGTTTCACGTCAAAATATCCATTTATCTATCAACGATCGTCAGTAAGAACAACTTGTAAGATAACAGCCCGCTTCGTTCGTGCTCAACGAGAGTAAAAAAGATTATTCAGATAAAACGACGTGGGAGAAAACTACGTGAAACCATGGACCTGGACTAATAGATTCGTTACATAGGAACATAAAAACACACAGGCATCTTTTAAGTACAACCAGGGCCTACTCCTGTGTATTGTATTTTAAAATGTTTGATTAGTTTGGCTAAGTGAAATCTTGAATAGTATAATACTAGAAAAGATGACTGTGTGGTGGTAGTGGTGGGTCACGACTAGAATCTATCTATCTATCTATCTATCTATCTATCTATCTTTCCGAGATGGGTGTTTACATATGCGCGTGTGTGTGTGCATGCATATATGCAGATATACATGTGTGCATGTATGTATATGTATGTATGTATATATCTGTCTATATATCATATGCATAGCACATTTAAACATATATACATATACTCGTTATATATATATATATATTACGTATTTTTTTTATCTTTTACTTGTTTCAGTCATTAGACTGTGGCCATGCTGGAGTTTTGTCTTGAAGAATTTTAGTCGAACGAATCGACCCCAGTACATATTTTTTAAAGCCTGGTACTTATTGTATGTCTCTTTCATCGAACCGCTAAATTACGGGGCCGTAAACAAACCAACATCGGTTGTGAAGCGATAGTCGGGGACAACATAAGCATAGAGGTACACACACACACACACACACACACACACATTCAGCGTTTCTTTCAGTGTCTGTCTACCAGATACACGCTCAAGATATTGGTTGACTCGAGGCTATAGAAGAAAACACCTGCCCAAGGTGCTACGTAGTGAGAGCGAACTCGGAACCATGTGGCTAGGAGGAAAACTTCTTGCTGCACAACCACATATTACACACACACACATGCTTCATCTGTTTGTCGTATATAGGTTTAGGAAAGATAAAAGCAACCACAAAGCCATCAATTATTTAAATATTAACATGAACTTTTAACACAGATAAATGCCGCACCTTTCGCAAACCAAACGAAGAAACCAACTTCATTAATAGAGGTTCGAACCACCCGTCATCAATTATCAAACAGATCACAAATGACATTAGTAAGCGCATCTCTTGCTTTTTCTCGAATAAAACAACACACCGTAGAGCTTCTCCGCACTACAACAATGCACTAGCGAGGTAAACCTTCATGAAAAGCACGAATAAATACCACGTTGTTTCCCCCTCCCCCCACAACCATTTGGGTTTTACAAATATTTTATACTGTGCATTTATAATTCATATATTAATATTTTGTACCTAATATAATGTGCAACCTGTTGACTTGTATGCATGATACAAATTGAATGCACCATCCTTTTACTTGCTACATGGGTTTGGTGAATTTGCATATACGCACCAATAATGATGTGTGATTGCTCATTTCTGTGATGTAACACGTTTTTATCCATGTAAATACTTGGATATTCTCATTGATACAAACGGTTCAATGGACTATTGTGGTGTAGATACTATACACACATATTACTGCTGCTCCCTGGAACTCATATCATCGTCTTATTTTCTACTTGTCTATGAGATTCACTCCTTTAAACTTTCTGTCAGTCGATATCATTTAAATTGGTGAGCCTTTTTTTCCCCCCTCTCAGTAAACCCTTACGCTACAGTGGCCTCGAACCTTGCTCGGAACAAAATCATTAAAAAATATTCTCATCATTATTCTGATGAATTTTCTAGTCTAGTACCCTCTGTCAAAACCTTCAAACGGACCACCCGCTTCCCTTCTCAGGCGCATACTTTCTTTAAATTTCTTGTTATAAATTATTTTATTCCAATAGCTCGAACCGCTGCTCTCTAGAACTCACTACAATCGTCTTATTTTCCTCTGGTCTATGATATTCAGTGTTCTAAGCTTACCATAAATCGACATATTTTTAATTTGTCAGCCTTTTATTTTTTTCTTCTCTGTAGTTCCCATACGCTAGTGGCCTCAAACCTTGTTAGGGACAAAATCGTTAAAAAAAAAAAATGTCTTCTTGGCCATGTCTGAGAAATTTTCTAGTCTAGTACTTTCTATCACCTGCTTCTCTTCCCAGGTGCAACGTTCCTCTGCCGAGCTTTCTGTTAATCGCAATTATTTTTATTCTAATAGTTTCTTTCGCCGAATTTCTGTTCTCTAGAACTTATTACCATCGTCTTGTTTTCTTCTAGTCCATAATATTCAATACTTTAGGCTGTCAGTGGACACCTTTTGAATTTGTAGGCCTTATCGGTTGCTCCTGAGAGGAACTTAGGAAGGTGGTACCTAACAACTCTACCTCCAACGACCCTCTCAGGAACCGTGGGCGGAGAAGATGGTTGGACAGACGGATAGACACTGCCTAACGGTGATAGTTTCAATTCTTGTACAGCATGTGTGCATAAGTACATAAAACATAAAACTATTTTCCAGCTAAATAGTAAAACAAAGCACAAGGGAAAAAATCTAATATTATAATCTCAGACAGAAATCAATTTACTTCCATAAAATCTGGCAATGAGTAATTTTATCTAGCTTATGAGCTTTGTTGATCTAATTAATAGCCACATATGTGTTTATGTCTGAGTGTATTTATTAAGTATACGAATAATTTGTGACTAAGCCATTGGCCACTTGGAGTGGCATTTTTGTTCAAATTCCATAAACAACTTGTATGAGTGTGTGAGTATATATATATACCTAAATCTGGGAATGAGATAAGTGGAATGGTTGATAAGAATAAATTTATGAGAGTGGTTAATAATGTTGGAAATGACTTTAAGGGTAGCCGCAAAAAATTATGTAATTGTAGGGACCCTTCTTTATGTCCTCTCGGCGGACTTTGTTTGTCCACGAACGTAGTGTATAAATGTGTAGTTAGAGACGAGGACAAACAAAATAAGTTTTATATTGGAAGTTCAGTGAATTTTAAAGCCAGGTATAGGGCGCACATGAGTTCCTTTTCTAATGAGAAATATTATAATTCCACAACACTCGCCTCTTACCTACATGACCTCAAGAGGAGGAATAAGAAGTACTATCTTGAATGGTCAATCTTATCTAGAACCCTCCAATTTAGGACTAATATTAGCAAATGCTTATTATGCATTAGGGAATCCCTTTCCATT
>NC_069006.1:20531188-20535094 GCF_001194135.2 Octopus bimaculoides
TATATATATATATATATATATATATATACACACACACACACACACACACGAATACGAAAGTATATTTAGATATATATACATACATATATGTAAATACAGTTGTGTGTATGTGAATATATTTTGAGCAAATATATATATATATATATATATATATATATATATGTATGTATGTAGGTGTATGCCTATGTGTGTGTTCATGTATATATAAATGTGTGTGTGTGTGTATGATCGATATATTTATAAAACTGAACTAATAAGAATATATTTTTATACTTTTGACAATCAAATCCAACGAATACATATAATTGGTAGCATGTCCAACATTCATCTTATGAATGATGGTACACAAATAGAACGGTGTGTATATACCTGTATGCGGCGTGTGTGTGTGTGTGTGTGTGTGTGTGTGTCCGCGCGTGCGTGTGTGTAGTAGAAAGAATACATAGTTTATATAGAAAAATGCATATATAAGTAAATCTAAAAATTATACATACATACATATATATATATATAAACAAATAGTAAATGAGTATATGCATATATACGTACAGGTATGTGCGTACCGACAAAGACACACACATATTTGTAAATTTAACAATTTTGTGTGTGTGTATATATACACACACATTTATATATATACACACATATATATATACACACACGCACATATACACACACACACATGTACGGGTGTTTGGTTAAGATGATAGGAGCGCATGGCTGTATGGCAAAGAAGTGTGCGTTGCAACTATGTACGACCGGGTTCAGTCCCACTGCGCTGCACCTTGGACATGTGTGTGTTCCTGTAGCTGACCAATGCATTTCGAGTGAATTTGGTAGACAGAAACTGTGTGGAAGCCCATCGTATATATATATATATATATATATATATATATATATATATATATATATTCACATATCTGTGTGTAGGTATGTACCGTTGTTTGCTCCACCAATTAACAATCGGTGTTGGTTCGTTAACGTTCCTGTAAACTAGCGGTTCAGCAAAAGAGAACGACAGAATGAGTACCAGCCTTAAAATATAAGTATTAGGGGTAATTTATCCCACTAAACATTTCAAGGCGGTATTCTAGCATGGCCACAATTCAGTGACCAAAACAAGTAAAAGATGAAATATGTTGTATATATGTATGTATGTGTCTGTATGTATGCAAAGGTGAACGCCTAATTGCTTTTTAGTGCCTGCACGCACCTGTGTGATAAGTCATCTATAAGCATACAAGGAGCAAATATATATTTGATATTAAAATGAATAAATGTGTACGTTTTGATGTGTCTGGGGAGGGTCACACTGCCTTAATATAACACACGCACCGGTTCAATTTCCACTTATTTATTTATTCATTCTGTTTATATCAAAAAGCTTTCTCCTCGCCGCATCTGCGACCGTATCAATGGACTTTGACTCTGACCATTTGTTTCAATACACGAATTCTCTCATGGGGAATCTCACAAACTAGATACAAAAACGAAATTGTGTACGTATTGGATCGTTAAAGACTTAGAATTTACTGAACTGGATATCAGCAATGTTTATTCATTCAGATAATAACCGACGAAATAATATATTTTGATCGAAGGAGCAGAACACATTCGGACATAGGTTAGTCGATATCGGTAGTTTTACGATAATTCTTAACTACCCAGTTATTTGTGTAGTGTATGTAAATATTGGAGTATCAGAGGTACGGCTAAGAAAGTAGTGTCTCGAGTCCAGGGACCTATAGGGCCTGCTGTCCGAATTCCATGGTGTTGTATGTGATCGAGATCACAACGTTATCTCTGAGCGGGACAGCAGTCTGCTTTAAGGGTCATTTAATGCTGAGTGGACTGGACCAAGCAACGTGAAGTGAAATATTTTGCCCAAGAATATAATGCACTGCTGGTCCGGGAATCGAACTTACGATATTACTATCGTGAGTGCAACACGCTAACCACTAGGCAACGCAACTTCACACACGCGCACACATTATTTTCTTGAGCCCTTAAGAATCATGGGTTGGTTACCAGGAGCAACGCGAGATATGAAGTGTTTTGATCAAGAGCACAACGCACCGCCGGTCCCCAGAATCGAAACCACGATTTTGCGATCGCGCACACATGCCCTGACCACTAGCGCCACGCGCCTTCACAGGTGCAGATACTTTCAAAGTAATCTATCGTCGAGCGCAATGAACATTAGATCTCGGCTACGACAAACTCAGTCCCCTTGTATTACTGGTACAATCCATTTGTAGTAAATTGTTTGAATATTCCGCAGTCATTCTAATCTTCAGGCAGAATCCACGATACACAGAGGCTCTTAACCATTTTTTTTCCTTTTATCTAAGGACCCCTTTAATTACTATTTTATTCTGGTAGATCCCCAAAGCCATACGATGTTTAAAAACTAGTTTATAGAAACCCCTTTCAAAATCCCTATTTTGTTTTCACATATGAACTTGCGTATGTTGAAATATGTAAAATATTCTTTTCTACTCTAGGCAAAAGGCCCGAAATTTTTGGGGAGGGTGCCAGTCGATTAAATCGACCCAGTACGCAACTGGTACTTAATATATCGATCCCGAAAGGATAAAAGATAAATTCGACCTCGGCGGAATTTGAACTCAGAACGTTTCTGCCAGCTCGCCGCCTTAGAACTATGTATAATATTAGAGAAGGAAACCTTACTGTTTCTTGCAATAACACACCAATACATACATCTAAAGCAAAATTTATTCAGGCTCTCAAACCAATTTTTACCTATGGACCCCTTTAATTACTATTTTATTCTGGTGGACCCCCATAGCCATTCGATTTTTAAAAGTTAATTTCAAAGTCATTTCTTTCAAAATTCCTCTTTTGTCTTTTGCACATCATCTTGTGTAGGTTGAACTACGTAAAACGTTAGAGAAAGAAATCTAGCCGTTTCTTGCAATGAATACATCCATATCAAAATTATTCGTGGACCCTTAATGTACTACTGTAGGTCTACAATTTAGTATTTTGTTTGCACGGGCCCCCAAGGGTCATATGCGTCCTGGTTGAGAACTACTATACTAGATCTTTGAATAACAATGTACGGTTATATTGTGTAATGTAAATTAAGACGGCAAGCTAGTGGTATCGTTAACGGGATTCCTCACAGTTTTCAAATACCGCTGGGGCAGGCTTTACTTTTAATCCTTTCGGGGTGATAAAATAAGTACCAGGTGAACACTGAGACCGACGAATTATCTAAAGTACATCAAAATGGTAAGCTGCTAGAATCGCTATTCTGTCGGACAAAAATCCTTAGCAGTATTTCATCCGACTTTTTGCGTTCTGAGTTTAAATGTTGTTAAGGTGGATTTTGTCTGACAAACTTTCGGGGTCGATAGAACAAGTACCAGTCAAGCACTGGGGTTGATGTAATCGAGAGTCCCCTCCCTTCAAAATTATTTTTCCTAAAATTTTCGTTGCGTCTTGCAACCTTTTCAGTAAGTCAGGAAAAATAAATAAGTAAATGAGTGGAAACTTTACAGGTGAGTGTGTTAAATAATAAGGCACTGAAAGAGGATGACTCTCTCCAGACACAACAAAATATGCTGCAACACACGAACTCACATAAAGAATCTTGCAAACCAAATCCAAAATCGAAATATATATATATATATATATATATATTTATTACATCCCCTAAATAAACTAATGTTACACACACACAAACGCATAAAAGGCAATAATGCATCGTTAGAAAGGGGGTGGGGAGAGAAAGAAAGAATTGCCAGGCTTGGGCTGCCTTTGAATAACGACCAGGGGCTAACCTGGGGTTAAACAACAGCGATGAAATAAAGGACCAGGAAGTGAAATAAAGAAGGGGCTTATTCCCACTTAAGTAGTAGGGTCACATTTCAAGAAACCCTT
>NC_069006.1:20536046-20537179 GCF_001194135.2 Octopus bimaculoides
TATATATATGTATGTATATATATATATATGCATGGCTCGTATATATATCTATATATATGTATGTATATATATGTATGTATATATATATATATGCATGGCTCGTATATATGTATATATATATATATGCGTGGCTCGTATATATATATGTATGTATATATGCGTGGCCCGTGTGTGTGTGTGTGTGTATATATATATATATATATATATATATATACACATACTGCTTCCACTATAGGCATAAGAAACAACAAGAGTGTAACACCGCTAGTAATAGTAGTCGTGATGGTGGTGGTGTTGTTGGTGGTGATGTAAAGAAAGAATACGTTTGAAAGTTTTGGATTACTTACCAAGGAAGTTGGTACCACATGTCGATAGAACTATAATCCTTTTACAAAATTCGAAATTTAGGTAAACTCAAAGAACGTGAACCGTTTTTTGTTAAACAGATATTTTTCCCCTTCTTTTCCTCGTATTTTATTTTTTGCGCTTTTGCTTCTCCTTTCGTTTATGACATGCACAAAAATATTATTTCTGTCGGTTGTTGACAATTAATAAAGATTTGCTGATAATCAGTAAACAAGAATTGTCATCACCAGTACATAATTAAACTTGGTTTAGATTTTCATTTTCAGTTGGTCAGCAAAACGTATTTTTTTTTCTCTCTCTTTTTCTTCCTGATATCTTTTGGAACACAAATGATGTCGGTGGTGATGTTGATTAAGTGTTTTAAAAAATTATTTTGCACTGCTTATAAGTAGTACGTGTGTGTATACCTATGTGGGTGTGTGACCGTTTTCGTGAATTTAAAGTATGTTTTCCTTCAGCTCGTGTATTTTATGGGATGTTGCGCACCTTGCTGATCTCATTGTCTAGAAAAAAATCTATCTATCCATCCATCTATCCATCAGAGATAACTACAAGTTAGCTAGATAGATAGCTAGTTATTATTTGAATAGAGAGATAAATAACAGCTAGGTAGCCAGCTATTTAGAGAAACGGAGTGACAGTCAAAATAGACAGACAGACAGACAGCTACAACAGTGTATGAGAAATTAAGGTTCTAGGTTTTCTTGTCCAGTTTTCATTATTTCCTTTTGTCATTTAAACGAATTTTTAAAGTCCTTCCTCCATAT
>NC_069006.1:20538620-20539203 GCF_001194135.2 Octopus bimaculoides
ATAATAGTAATAGTAGTAGTAGTAATAGTAGTGGTGGTGGTGGTTGTGGTGGTGGTGGTGTGCTGCAGGACAGTAATCTTGATTTACACATTCAATTATGCGGCGGGAGGAAGGAAAGGAGGGGGAGGGAGTGAAAGAGAGGAAGGGTGGGAGGGAGGATGACACGGAAGGAGGTGACGGGTGTGGTGGTGGTGGTGGGTTTATGTTTGTTTTTGGAGGGGGTGATAGGAGGAAAAAAGATACAGCCGGGTCCCTCCCTCTTCCAATCATCCGTCATCTTATTCTTTTCTCCGCTGCCGCCGCCGCAGCTACTACTACTACTACTGCTGCTGCTGCTGCTGCTACTACTACTACTACAACCACCCTAGTAAATGGTAAATATTTATCACCACACGAACACCACGATCACAACTATCATCATGATTGTCATCATCATCATCGTCATCATCATCATCATCATCCTCATTGTCATCTCGAACACCTTTACAATAACTGCTCGCTTCCACCACCACCACCACAACCGCCGCTGCCGCTGCCGCCACCACCACCACCATCTCAACCTTGGTCACTTTTATACCATCAT
>NC_069006.1:20544097-20546994 GCF_001194135.2 Octopus bimaculoides
AAAGTCACGCATCGATGTTGAGCAGCATTTCGTTTGTCTTCATGTTCTGAGTTCAAACTGCACCGAGGTCGACTTTATTTTTCATCCTTTCGGGGTCGATAAATTAAGAACCAGTGAAACGCTGTGGTCGATGTAATCGCCTTATCCCCCACCGCCACCCCAAAATTTCAGGCCTTGTGCCTATAGTAGAAAGGATTATTATTATTATTATTATTATTATTATTATTATACTAAAGGCGGCGAGCTGGCAGAATCGTTAGCACACTGGGAGAAATGCTTAGCGGTATTTCGTCTGCTCCGAGTTCAAATTCCGTAGAGGTCGACTTTGCCTTTCATCCTTTTAGGGACGATAAATTAAGCACTGTGGTCGATATAATCGACTAGTCTCCTCCCCACAGATTTGAGGCCTTGTGCCTCCAGAAGAAAGGAATATTATTAATATTATTATTATTAATAATTTTGTTCATCATGTACAGGTACGTACGTATTCATCGTCCTTTTAAGCATTGTATATTTTATTTTAAAGAAATCGTAACATGTCTGACTATTTCCCGAGCGTACTGACCTTCTGTGCATGACTTTTGACCCACCATGTACGTACACACACGCAAACTATTACACGTATTGTCACACAAGCGCATACACAATTTCAGTGAATGGAATATTCAACACGGTTTCGATTCCAGGTAGTAACTATTTTAGTAGATTATACATCATTTCATTTTCCTCAAATTAAACGGCGTTTGTTTGCTGGCCACGTCTTACGTCGCACCGTTTCAGTTCGTCTTATTTTTTAAATGAACAAAAATAAGCTAACACACACAATTTATAACATCTATGTATGTATGTGTGTGTATATATTCACATCCAGTATGAATATATATTACTATATATTATATGCGTATAAAATATACATTGTCTGGGGAGGGTCATTGTGTTTTGATGCCTCATTAATTAACACACACACACACACCGATTTGATTTCCACTCATTTACTTCATTTTTTCTAAAATTTTCGTTACTTCTCACAACCTCTTCAATACTCGTTGAAAACACAAAAACGAAATATACATTATCACACACACACATATATATATACACATATATTATATATATATATATACTATATATATGTTAAATGTTAAATACAAACACACACATACATACAAAGGCTCAGGCGTCGTTGTGGTTCCCAGCTGGAATAATAATAATAATAATAATAATAATAATCCTTAGATGGAATTTATTTATCCTACATTATAGCGGCACAGTTCGATGCGACCCAAAAATGTGCTATTTGCCATTTGGCATTATTAGGTTGTAGCTGGCGTAATAGAACAGCAGCTTTTATATCCATATTCAAACCGTTTCCCCGCAAACGAACTTAAAGGATATATATACATGTGTATACATACATGCATACATATAGTACTGTGCCTTCTTGTGCTATACCTACCGCTTTCGGCTTTTGGGCCAGCAAGCGCCTCCATGCCAAATTCTAAACAGTTATGATATTTCTTAGACAAGACGCTTCAGTAGTTCTACCATTGTATTCTAAGGGCTATTTTTACAGTATATTTTACTAGTTCCCTAGTTTCCCTAATGTACCCTTGAGGCACAGGGACTCTTTAATCGTTAAGTAGGACTCACGCGACCCAGGGGCATGTCCATACAGTAGACGGTCTCTGTGACATATATCTTAGGACGCGATCTCTTTGAAGTCCGGTATGTTTCAATCACCGGACCACCTTCAGCTGTTTGACCCATAACTGGGGCCTTTGACAGGTGCTAGCACCCTTGGTCAATGCAGATTAATGATTTTCTCTGTATGATATATACACACACATACACATACTAGGGTTCTAGCTAGTGTCTGTCCCACATGTACGCTTTAGTAGTATTTAATGCATAGAATAACTGAACGCCACACATCTCGACTTTCGTTAGCAGTAAGTTTATATATATGTTGTGTGTGTGTATATATATATATGTATGTATGTATATATATATATATATATATATATATATATATATATATATATATATATATACATATATATACACAAACACACACAAACACACTATACATACATCTATCTGTCTAAATAATATATCTATGTATATATACATATGTATGAATATTTTGTATAAATTATATATATATATATATATATTTTTCATTTCAAAGTGTATGAATACACATATATATACTTATATATGGACACATGTATGTATGTATATATATATATATATATACACACACACACACACACACACACGCATGTATGTATATGTCCTTATGTATGAATATATATACATGCACGTATACATTCTTAAACAAGAACGTTGTTGACAGTGACTTCGAAGTCTCGGCCAGTTAAGCCATCACCGGACCAGGCTGTATATACATACATGCATACACACACACACACATGTATGTATGTATGTATGTATGTGTATATATATATATATATATATATATACGCCCTACAGAGAATATTTCTATAACCCTGAGACTATATATTCTATAGAGAAAGTGGGGGAAAAAAAGCAACAGAAAGTTCAACAACGACAGAAACGAAGTCTTCCCTAATCAGAAAGTTTATATATAATAAATCGGTGCTTTTCATCAAATTTACCTGGCAGTGACGTTAAAAAGATGACAGGTATATATCTTTCTCTCAACTACCTCCGGGATAGGAAGCTTGACATTCACATTTAAAGGTTACCATTTAAAGGAGAACTAGATGGGGATTTGACAGACCAAATAAACAAGAATTCCATCAGACGAATGTATACACATACATACATACACAAGTATGCCTGCGGATACTACAGGTATAGTTTCAATTCGTTTAATATATATATATAGTATATGTATATATATATATATATAT
>NC_069006.1:20554191-20556955 GCF_001194135.2 Octopus bimaculoides
CAGAAACAAAATGAACAACAACAACTATAATGAATTGAAATAAGGATAAAAATGAACGTTTTTAAAAAAAATAATTTTTTTTCCATGTTTCCATCATTTTAAGTAATTGGAAAAGAATAAGAAGTAAATATATATATATATATATATATATATATACACTCTGCCATAAATAGATGTTGAATATTTTTGAGTGTATACATGGGTGTATGTGTGTGAGTGCATGTGTGTGTGTATAGAGACACATATTCATATACATATGTAACTCATGCATACACGTATATATATATGAAATCATATATACACACGTATATCATTGCAAATAGATATAATATATAAAAAGAAACACTCATGTACGTAGACGTATGTATATGCAGATTTACATGTATGCGTGTGCGTATACATATATACACATACATACATATATGTACTTGTGTGCGTATACATATATGTACATATACATATGTACGTGTGTGTATGTGCAAATATGCATAAGAATGCGGTGGGGGGGGGATAGTCGGCGAAGTCCTTAATCTATCAAATGGGATGATTCGCAGTAATCCTCCCTGGTGGCCTGAGTTCAAATCCTGCCGAGGTCGATAAATAAAGTACCGATCCCATATTGTCGTAGATCCTTGTCTTTCTATAACACCTTCGTTTTGCCTGTGTCTATACTTCTTCAAAGACAAAACTACTGTGGTCAAATCTGGAAACAGACCAGCCTCACGATGTCCAAAAAAAAAAGAAAAAAAAGTCTTAGACTCGATGGTGCCTTTGTTATTCCTTCAAGCAGCCAATGACTGGTCTGTGTGTGTGTGTGTCTTCGTGTATATGTATGTATGTGCCTTCTGAACGAATATGATAGACGTAAACTATGGCCATAATCTATCTATCTTCCCCATCCATCTATCTACTAATCCATTCATCCATCCATGTTTTTGCGCATGCGTTTGTCTTCCGCCACATCGCTTGACAACCGATGTTGGTGGGTTTACGTCTCCGTAAGTCAGCAGTTCGGCCTCAGACACGGATAAAATAAGTTCCAAAACTTAAAAACACTAAGTACCGGGGGTTCATTTGTTCGATAAAAATCCCTTGAAGTTGTATCCCAGCAAGGTCACAATCATTAAAAGATAAAAACTACGTATATACAAGTATGTATGCATATATATATATATATATATATATATATATATATATATATATATATATATATATATATATATATACACACACACACACACCATATTCTCCTTTTCGCTTTGACAAAGTTGAAAAATCGGCCGGGAACGTGTATGCATGAATGAATAGATGCATGTATGTATGTATGTATGTATGTATACACACACACACACACATTCATGTGCATGCATGCAATAACGCTGTAGCCTTACACTGTTTCTCTGGCAATCAATCAATCACGGAATTATTCATGTAAGGAGAGGAGGCGGAGGAGGAGGAGGGGGAGAAAGAGGGGACTAAGATAAGGTAGTAAAGGTTTATGATGACAGCGATGATTGTGATGACGATGTTGACAACGGTTTTAATGACAGTGCAATCGAAGGGTTTGGCAGCGATGAAGACGATGATGATGATGAGGGTTGACGACGATGATGATGACGGTGGTGTTCGTGTTGACAATGACGATGATGATGGTAATGTGAGTGTGATGACAGTGTCGATGATAATGGTGTTGTTGGTGTTTGTGAAAGTGTTTACAGTTCCGCTTGTCTAAATTTCCAATGTTATACAACACGTTCGTGTGACTCAACAAACCTATTGATTTATGGTTATCACTCTCATAAAAGTAACGAGTAGTGGACCGGCATAATCGGTAGAGCGTCGGACTCAATGCCCTGCCTGTATTCACCTACGTCCCTTTATGCTCCGTGTTCAAATCCGCCGAGGTCAGGAATAATAATAATAATAATGCAACCGTGATCATCCTGTCATTTCCCTGCTCTCGGATCAGAATATCAAACACATACGCCCGGTTCTGTATGGTTGTTCATTGGATCCAAAGGGGCCATCTTCCTCATTTATAGATTCTTTGATCACTTCTTGTGATCAAACGATCCACAAATGATCCATGATATATAGTTTCAGTCCCAGACGAGATATGTGAATGTTTTCGCTGGAAAGACCCGCTATTATTTGTTTTTATATTTCCTTTGATATCGGCTACAGAGCAAATATCTGCCCGAACGGCAACCAGTCGCCTAGAGCAGGCATTGTAGAATAATATTATCGTTCAACACAGCCTCTGGAAAAGTTTTGAGAATATAGATTAGAAGGACAAAAACTTAATAAGATTGTGAGCAGTATTGTTCAGTCCTATTCTTCTTATACTAAGTTTTCTCATGACTTTTTTCAAAACCACTCACTATATTTTTTAAACACCCCCCGCCGGGATCAATTCGCAACAGGTATTGTTTCCATCTTCAAGCACCACATCCTGCTTATTTCAATTTCTAGGTCTTTATATTAGGCAAGTTTATCATATTCCTTGGCAGGTATATTTTTGTCAAGTGGCAATTGTCATTACCTATTAATGTAGCGTTTTATGAAGGCAGCCAGCTGACAGAATCATTAGCCCGCCGGACAAAATACTTAGCGGCAATTCTTCTGGCTTTACATTGTGCGTTCAAATTGTGCTGAAGTCGACTTTGGTTCTTTCATTTCAGGGTCGATAAAATATGTACCAGTTGAACACTGGGGCTGATATAATCGACTTACACCATTTCCCAAATTACACACAAACTTTTAT
>NC_069006.1:20557142-20560492 GCF_001194135.2 Octopus bimaculoides
GAAATATCATGAATGTTCAAAATATTTATTAAAAGAATATTTATAAATATGCATGATTTCTAAGTTGTATAAAAATATGACAAATTAAAGTTAAAACCTTACGATGTGTAAACATACATTATGATATAACATATAATGGGTAAATATATACGGTATGATGAAGTTATAAATTTACATGTATTATATTAATATATATATAGTAGTAGTTGGTTGCTTCTCGTGTTTCCGAGCTTGCAATCCAGTTTATTTTCCTGGGTGTTTGAACCGCAGATGGCTCCGCAATCCAAGGGTTGCATGAAACATACGGGGACATTGTGGACAAGGGATAGAAGGGGTTGGTTTGGGAAGGAGAAGGCGCTGCTTGTATATATATATATATATATATATATACACATACATACACACACACACACACAAACTCTCGTACTTACTCATATACTTATGTATATAAGTATAAAAGTATTGAACATTTATAGCTGGTACACAAATTATCTCTACATCGAACTAATGCATAAATACATACATATATATATACACACACACATACATATGTACACAATTATGCATAGACACAAATAAACAGCTCTAATATATACAAAGACATGTTTGTACAAATCGATACGTCTATATATATATATATTCTCTGTTGTTTTGATCTCCATGAAAAGACGAAAGACTCAGTTTTTCAGCCATTAGTATTTACACACACACACACACACACGTATACATGTATATTATATGCCTATTTTCAATTTTGCGTGTCTGTTTCTTACTGAATTGAGTGTATATTATATATATATATATATATATATATATATATATATATATATATATATATACACATACATACACACATATATGTATATACATATATATAAATATATATATATATATATATATACATACACACATACATGCATATATATATATACATATTTGTACACATATACATGCATATATATATATATACACATATATACATAATACACACATACATATATACATACATACCACACACACATATATATACATACATACCATATATATACATAATACACACACACACACACACACATATATATACATACTATATATATATATATATATCATATATACACACTATATATATATATATATATATATATATATATATTACACACACACACGAGTGTTCATGAGTATGTCGTTCTCAATAGCACTGTATAGTCTGTGCCATTCTCTATTGATATATATCTCATCTACTTCTCGTCAATGCTTTCCCCCCTCTCTCCCCCCCCACCCGACTTCTCATGTTTAATATACATACACACGTATGCAGATGCATACTCATACGGCTGGCCGCTAGCATATAAGTCTGTCCATCACTTGCTTCAGCGTCTAGTACATCTATCAATTTATCTCGTCGTTTTGTGTCTCTCAACCTACTTAGAATTATCACGAGATTATCACGAACTTTAATGATACAGGACTATTTTCACAAGGCTGAACACAGGAAATAGCATGCCTTTACATATATATATATATATATATATATATATATATATATACACACACATATTTTGATATATATATATATATATATATATATAGTGTATGAGAGACATTGGAGTCAAGAAGACCCAAAGGTGTCAGGTAACGCTGAGTAAGTGCTATGGACAGACCATAGTCAAGCTCCAGGTTCGATAATGGTACGAATGAGGAGTCCAACGTGGGTCGTGTATTAGAATGCATATATATAATAATTAACATCATTGGAACTCATACACAAGGTACAGGAAACTTATATATACACCATTCTGCTTAAATAATGGAGTGGACGGGAGCAACGTGAAGTGAAGTGTTTTGCTCAAGAAGACAATGTCGAGGAATTGAATTGAAACCACAATCTTACGTTCGTGAGTACAACACCCTAACTACTAAGCCACGCGCCTCTACTACTACTACTACTACTACTACTACTACTACACACACACACTTATATATATTTACAAACATAGGTGTGTGTGTGAGTGGATCTGTGTATCATTTCAGTGAGTTATTATTTATCGCTTTATCGCGTGGGTCTTTTCTTCATCATCAACCTCTCCTTACATGCCAGCTACCCCGCCATCCCACCGCATCACCAAACACTTTCCTGTAACACTTCATTAAGTTTTCCTTTGATGACTACCCAGCATAATAATAATAATCATGATAATAATAATAATTATAATCTAACACAAAAGCAAAAACGAACATATAAAAGGTTTAAAAAAATTGAAGGAAAAAAAAAAAAAGCACGAAGAAAAATTTCGTCTGCCTACTGGGAGTGAACCGGGACTGATGCCCTTCCAGAAATAAGCAAAACAGTACTTCCGTGGCCCCTGTTTCCCACGCCCCTTTATAACGAAAACCCTTTACGATCAAATTGATAAGAAAGTTTTTATGATTTTGTAGCGTTTAATATAAGTAACGTAATGTAGACCGGCGTGTCCTCTTGCTAAAATCTCATCTCTTTCTCTCTCTCTCTCACACACACACACACATACGTATGTGTGTGTGAGTGTACACATATGTACGTACGTATATGTATATAAAGCATATATCTCATGTAGTATATATATATATATATATATATATATATATACACAAACATACATACATATATACTATATTTGCAAAACAAGGTGGGGGAAAATAGTACTGGAATACCAAAGGCAGAGTTAAATATATATATATTGAAGCTCAAAAGACTTCGTTAGACAGTGGTGAGTGCTCGGTACAATGCAATAGCTTACACACAAGTAATCTTTAACGTTTTATACTTGTATCAACCCCTGAATAGAGGTCAAGTTGGAGCATCACCGAAATATATATGACAGGCTTCCATACAGATTCCGAAGGGGTCGGTACCGAACTTATGGCATCGAGAATTATACAAACCCCAGAATAGGACCCTACTTCACATTTCCAAAGGTCAGTTGCTGCATTTAGCTGGGTTTCAAAGTTTCTGAGCTATTTAATATCTGGCTGGAAAAAAACCTAGGGATCTACATTGAGTGGGGTTAGATGCTTTCAAGAAGAATCTTGACCTTCTGCTGCCCATGATCGCAGATAAGCCAATATCACGGCAAGATATTCGAATGAGGGCAGCAATACTAAAGTCCCTCGTTTATCAAAAGGCAAACCCATGAGAATTGGCATGGAAAGGATGAAAATGGCGGTGCCCCAACGTGGCCGCATACATTCACACACAGACACACACACACACACACATGCATGCACACACACACACACACACACATACATATACTGTATTATGTGTGCGTATGTCTAAACGCACGCATGACGCACTAAGAGAAGGGTGAGAG
>NC_069006.1:20561502-20562007 GCF_001194135.2 Octopus bimaculoides
CCGTAAATCAAAAAACAAAAAACAAAAAAAAATAATAAAATAAAAATGATGAACAGCGTTCACCGATTTTCGAGTCTTATTGGGGTCTCATCAGAAGTTTGTACATTACTTGGCCAATCCCAGAAGCTTCAGAGAATTGACGCTACTAATCTGTATACTATAAGTAACACTTTAGTTAATATCAGAAATATAGTCTTCTCCTTTATTTACTATGTAAGAAGAGAATAACATATCTTTAAATTTCTAAAGTATATAACCAGTATAGCTGTAGATATATTTAAGGCTTTGTTGTACACGCTGTTGTGTATAAATACAATACGCACATATCTATCTAATATATACTCTTTACTCTTTCAGTTATTTGACTGCGGCCATGCTGAAGCACCGCCTTTTAGTCGAGCAAATCGACCCCAGGACTTATTCTTTGGAAGCCTGGTACTTATTCTATCGGTGTCTTTTGCCGAACCGCTAAGTTACGGGGGACGTAAACACACCACCATCGGTT
>NC_069006.1:20563096-20564185 GCF_001194135.2 Octopus bimaculoides
TAGCCCTAAGATCAAAGGAATTCTAATCCGCGACCATTCTGCCTTTTTTCCCTACGTGCCAAGAACCCTAGAATCATTATAGCCAAAGTGCACCTTTTTTTTTTTTGTCTGAGACAATGAGGTACGATTCGAAGGAATTTGGTTGCTATTTCTAGAATGCTGTCTCGTGGTGATGATGCGGGATAGTTGTAGAATTAATGATGATAATGATGATGGGGCGATGGTTTCCTTGCAGTATCTCTGAATAATACATCTTGGAATTCGATAGCCTTTCTTTCTTTTCTTCTCTTTCTTTATTTTTATCATTGCATTTGTCTTATAATATCTTCTATTACTTAGGTTTCTCTTTATCTCCTTACGTGTGTGTATGTATATATGCATGTATGTATATATATATATATAAATACGTGTGTGTGTATATGTATATATATATATATATATGAATGTGTATATGTACATTTACATATATGTATGCATTTTTGCATGTGTATATGTATAAGTACATATATAAACACACACATACATATATATATGTATATATATATATGTACATATATCTATATATGTGTATGTGTGTATACATATATATGTCTAGGTTCCTAGCTATTTACCTACATGCATACCTATACACACCCTTCCATTCATCCTCTCTCCTCCTCTCTGTATGTATGCACACACACACATATATACATATATATATATATATACATAATTACAGACACACACACACACACACTTTTTTCCCTACTCTTGTAATAACCAGAAAGATTCTTCACTCGTTGAACTGACCTTTTCCAAGAGTGTTACGCACCTCACACTCACTGACAGGCTGAGTAGAGAGAAAGCCGACAAAGAAAATATGCAGCGTTGCCCGTGTGTGAATATACACTTGTATGTGTGTATGTGTTTAGATATATATATATGCATACACTTTCATCTATACGCATACATATCCCCCCCCCACACACGTTTATATGCATATATAAACGCGCAGGCGTGGCTGTGTGGTTGAGGAGCTTGGTTCCCAACCGTGTGATCTTAGGATCAGTCCCACTGCGCGGAACCTTGAGCAGGTGTCTTTTACTATAG
>NC_069006.1:20564806-20566911 GCF_001194135.2 Octopus bimaculoides
AGTAAAAAAAATCCAGAAAAGAAACAAAAAGGCAAAAGAGAGTCACTTACTGTTATAGTATCTTCAATAACAATGACAATATTGACCAAGGTTACCGTGGTCTTTTCCGTAGGCTTTTCTTTCCACGGCTAAACCTAAACTGTCCTCCCCTTTTTTACACGAGAACATTATTGTGATACACGATCCCTATTGATCGCTTTTTTTTCTTTTTCCTCGATCCCTTTTGATCGAAATCCCCCTTTTTTCCTTCCTACGATCCCTTTTGATCGACACACCCCCTACCTTTTTTTGCCTTCCCCCTCCCAAAAAGAAAAGCTCTACATTGTATTTGTCCCATCTTTGTTGAGCCCTGTGTGGCTAATAAAAGAAATGTATCTATCTATCTACCTACGTACGTACGTACCTATCTATCTCACAATTCCCTTTCCCGTTTTCACAATTTTGATGGATGTCCTACCGATAAAAAGATGACAGTGAGGGGTGGTGGCTAACAACAGAGCTGGCGGTACTGGTGGGGGGCGATGTCTAAGCGCACAGATTGGGACAAAAAGTGAAAGAAGAGAGTAATGTACAGATGGAGAATAGTGTTGAGGGCGGGAAGAACGAACGAGAGGGACGAGGGAAAGGGAGAAAACTGTGGAGCCACAGCTAAATCAGGTGCAACATTTCTGAAAGCAAAAGACATGGTGATGATAGTCGTAGAAATGTGGGGAAAACGAGGCGGCGAACTGACAAAGTCAAACAAAATTTAAACTTCGCAATTTTGAGTTAAGTGAAGGCACGTGGACTAATGGTAAGGGTGTTGCACTCAAGATCGCAAGATCAAGGTTTCGATTTCCGGACCGGACCGGACCGGACCGGGCAGAGCGTAGTATTTCTGACAACGCTTAATTTCAGCTGTAAATAAACCTGTAACGGACGGGCGTCACTTGCACTCATGGAAATCGGGCGACCGCCTTAAGGGTCGTAGGAGTCAAGTCATTAATGCCCAGGGGTTGATGATAGTGAAGGCGCGTGGCGTAATGGGTAGGGTGTTGTAACCACGATCGCAAGATAATGATTTCATTCTCGGATCAGTCGGTGCGTTGTATTCTTGAGCAAGACAATGTTACTCCAATCAACTCAGCTGTATAAGAGGAACCCCTACAATGAACTAGGGTCTCGTTCAGGAGGGATACGTTCTAATCTCATTATTCGCTTATACACATTGGGAATCGGAAATCCTAGGACTCAAGACAAATCTTTCTTTTCTTCTTCTTTCGGTTGTTTGTTTCCAGCGTTCTTTCTTGTTCTTCTCATTCTTTCATTCTTGTTTTCTTTCTTTCTTTCTCTTTCTTCCTTCCTACTTTTTTATTTGTTTTCTTCCTCTTTCTTTCTTTCAGTGTTCCTTCCTTCAGTTCCTTCATGCTTTCTGTATTCCTTCCTTCCTTCTTTCTTTCTTTCCATCATTTCCTTCCTTTTTTCTTTCTTTCTGCATTTTCCTTCTTTCTTTCAATATTTCCATCATTTCTTTCCTTTTTTCTTTCTGCATTTTTCCTTCTTTCTTTCAATATTCTTTCCATTATTTCCTTCCTTCCTTTTGGTTCTTTCTTTCTGCATTTTCCTTCTTTCTTTCCATCATTTCCTTCCTTCTTTGGTTCTTTCTTTCTCGATTCCTTCCACCTTCCTTTCAATATTCTTTCCACCATTTCTTTCTTTCCTTCCTCCTTCCTTCCTTCGTTCCCCCTCTCCTTTCCTGTCAACACCTATTTGGCGAGTATATATCAGGCGCACTCAAAGACTCCTATCGATCGTATGGCGGTGCCGAGCGGCTGGAGGGGACGAGTAGGGGACGAGCCATTACCTATTAAGTTGTTTAGGAAACCGAAAGTCTGGCTGATGAGAGGAGGAACGGCGGGGTTTGTAGAAGGGGTGTTGTCTGCGGTCTGGTGCAGCGTATGCAAAAGGGACCCTGAGAGCGGCCCTCATTAAAGTATCTTAGATGATGATGTAAGAATAATTCGGACCATTTTTCTTCTCTTCTTTTTCACGTCAAAACAAGAAATTCTTTCATTATTTATCTCCTGTCTGCAGCCTCGTTTATACACACACAAACACACACACAT
>NC_069006.1:20568101-20569268 GCF_001194135.2 Octopus bimaculoides
TATCACGTCCTCGCGTTGTTGTTTTTTGAACTTATATATATATATATATATATATATATATATATATGTGTGTGGTGACGTGGAGTAGCGAGAGTTGTATGGCGGTGGGGTGTGGTGTGAGAGATACTGAAGATAGTCGCGCTAGGTGCTGTGATAGAAACGCGCAACTGAGAGCGACAGGAGTATTGTGACTGGCAAAAAACGGCGAGGAAGGAGTACTTCACAGCGAGAAGCGTGACGGGAGTCTGGTGTCGAGAGTAGTCGTAATGGAGTGATGTGAGAGTAGTGGGGAGAGGAACCATGCAAAGGGAGTCTCTGGCGGGAGTGGCCAGACTGGAGCAGTGTACGAGTGGGAGGTATGGCGAAGCGAATTTGTGGTTTTGATGTGTGTGTGTGGTGGGTGATGAGGTGGGAGAGTGGCCGTGCTGGAGTAATGAAGGAACGGGGAATTAGTGGAGCGGAAATTCCATCGTGGTCGTCATGTGGTACTGGGAAGAGGAATAATGGAAGGAGTACCGAAGTGGAGTAGTGAAGGAAGTCTCTGGCGGAAGTGGCCATACTGGAGTAATTTGGAGGAGAGATTGGTGTAGCGGAAAATTGTGGTCGTGATGTGAGTGTGATGAGGTGGGAGTTACTGTAATAAAAAGGGGGCGCAGTAAAAAAAAAAAATGGGAAGATCAGAAAGAAGATAAAAATATTAAAAAAAAGACATTATTATAAAGGAAATGAAAAACAAAAAATGTAAAGTTCATCCATCTTCTTGAGTGAGAGTCACGGATACTGGATAAGGCCATGATGATACTCTTGGGAGTAGGAAGGAACTGGCATGGCACCATTTGGTTAGAGACACACACACACACACACAGGACATATTTTCTAGCTGTCATACGAAGAGAAGGAGTTAAAATGGAAGGAAAGGTTGTGCAAGACAAGACCTCGAGAAAACATTTGTCATAGAAACAAAAGATGGGATCGTTCGTGCGCGCGAATCTGTGTGCGTGAGTGTGTGTATGTATGTATACACACACACACATATATATACGTGTCTATATATATATATATATATATATTATATATACGTATACGTATATATATTCATACATATACGTATATATATATATATATACATATACATACGTATATATATATATATATATACATACATAC
>NC_069006.1:20569537-20571949 GCF_001194135.2 Octopus bimaculoides
TATATATATATATATATATATATACATACAAATACAATTAATATATATTGAAATTGTGGTGCTATATGGTGTTAACTGATGAGGGACCGAGCATAGCTGCATTTAGCGTGTGTGTGTGTGTGTGTGTGTGTCTGCGTTTTCCTGTTATTCCGTATGCCCCTTGCTCATCCCCTGTGCCAGAGTTTTGTTATAAACACAAACACACACCTACCTATCTATCTATCTATGTTTGTTGAGACAGGAGAGCGAAAGAGACGAAGAAAGACCTGGGAAGAGGTAAAGAGATAGCAAGAGGCGTGTCTTTTACGCATGGAGACATCAGACGTGTTTTTGCAGTGCCTAATGGCACCAGCAGTATTGGTTTTCAGTGTGTCTGGCATTTTCCCAGGAACTTTTCTGTTGTGGTCATCGACAAATGTTTCTTATTTTCACGCCCCTCCTCCTACTCTATCTTCTTCTTCTTCTTCCTGTCATCATTGTTGCGTCCTTTATTCTCCCCCTATACCCAGCATGCAATATCAATTTGCTCCTCTTATTTTCACTCTACGAGCTTCTTCTTTATCACTCCCGTCGCCTCTGTCAACGACGTGCCATTCACTACCATTATTACTATCACCATGATCTGAAGCGTCCTAGCCGTTTCCACCCCGTCTTTTTACACACACACACAGGGAGAGACAAAAATAATAGTGTCTATTCATTTTTTTTTACATGTTGAGTTATATATTAAGATAATAAATATTGCATTAAACTGGAGAATTACTCAATACTCTTTAGCAAAATGCATTATACTTTTACGAGTGGTGACAGTGACTTCGAAGTTTCATCGCGTTCACCTTCATCGAGCCAAGATACATTCGAGTTCATCTTGGCTTTATATAGTTTTTGGTGAGTTTGTTTTATTCTGGGGTAGGAGGAGCTTTATTGAATGGTAACTAGTTAATAAGAATGAGTTTGATGAGAAGATATAATTGAAGGTTTTATTATTTAAGGTTGGAGTTGTGTTATTGCTCAGAGTTCAGTCAAGCTTGTATAAATTTGTAATCAGGTGTGTCAGCTACAGTTTTAAGGGGCAGCTGCTTAGAGACCCACTACATTAGGTGGTATTTTTCAACTGTTTGAGACTTATTTATATTTAGGTCTGTCACGAACACTAAGACACAAATGGCCGGGGTTTAAGTGTATGAGTGATAGAGTTTACAACACTTACCAGCACTGAACGAGAAGCCGGCCCGTCGCAGGGGTTAACTTCCTGGCGACTGCTGGAGCTTACTTATAGCTGGGTGGACTGAAGCATCGTGAAATGAAGTGTTTTGCTCAAGAAAACAATGCAGAGCCCGATCCGGTAATTGAAACTATGATCATGAGACCAACATGCATAACTACCAGGCAACACAGATTTTCTGAGAGTTACACAAATACATATTTGGGATGGAGAGCATGATACACACATACATGAACACATACACAAACACACACAAATACAGGCTGAAGCACTCAATAATCCTTAATGTCATCAAAATAAGATCGTTGTTCGTTATGTTTTCTCTTCCAGATGGTGAAACAGTCCGTAGCAGATTTTATAGAAATAATAGCCGGGGACATTGCGAAGGCGGGTCTTGGTTCCTCATTTTCTGCTTCGGTTCATTGACAATGTCATGCAGAACTTTACGCTTCAATGAATCTAATTTCTGATTTTCATTGTTATTTGTTTTTAATATCTTTTATCTTTTTACTTGTTTCAGTTACTGGACTCCGACTTTGGTGGAGCATCGCCTGGAAGGGTTGTAGTCGAACAAATCGACACGAGTACTTATGTTTTTCTTTTTCTTTTCCTTTTTAGGTCTGGTACATATTCTCTCGATCATTTTTATCGATCTGCGAGACATACCCATCATCTGACTACCAGTATTGGTCTGTGTATGTGTGACAAACAGACACAAAGACAGACCCACACACACGAGCGCCTGATGGTGGAAGCATCGCTGTTGCGGGTCGCGTATTTAGCGTCAATGAATCTGCCATAACGTTTCATTTACAAGTTGTGGAAATGATTCATTCATCACGGATTCATCAGTTCTTTTTCTTTTTTAACTAGATGTACGTAACAGAACAGTTGCTAGTCGCTTAATTATTCATATGATTCCAGTACTTAATTTCAGATCAAAATAATAGAGAGAAAAAAAAGAAGAATCGCATGCAGTATTAGAAATAGAGAGAAGGAATTTTTAAGGAACCTTATCTATCTTATTTTTCTCAACACTGCATAGTTCTACAGAATCTATTCATTCTTCCTACAACACACACACACATTATATATATATATACAGAGAGAAAGAGAGAGATGTGTGTCGTTATCCAGCTGGAGGAGATGTTTTCCTGGGGTTTTAAACGTCAGTAGCATTAACGTAT
>NC_069006.1:20572544-20575997 GCF_001194135.2 Octopus bimaculoides
AATTTTAAATGTTAAATTTTAGATTTAAATTCTTATTCATCTGAAGAAAACTTTTTTTATTATTATTTATCATGTATATTATTATTTATCATGTACATTGAGTTGTTCATCAATAAATAAAAACGCATCTGAAAACAGCTGCAGTGAACCTCGAAACATTTGTGTTCTTGGATGTGTGTGTGTGTATATAGCCCTGGAAAACCCCAATAGAAGAGCCTGAGGTACGTTATTCATTAAGTTTGTGGAAAACAAGTCATTTACAAGTGGTCTAACAGCTATAATTGTTAGTCCTTCAAACGTCAAAGCTGATAGGAGAATCTACTACCATATATATATATATATATTTAATTATTTATATATATTTATTTATATATATTTAATTATATATATATATATAGTTATTTAATTATTTACATATATTTATTTATATATGTTTATTTATATATATATATATACCTAAGTACGCACGAATGAACAAACTGACGTACGTACGTAGCTACAAAAGACCGAACGATCTTACGTCGGAACGTAGGTACGTACATTAGAGTGAACGTAAGCACTTGCGTACGAAAGAAAGATCGAACGAACGAACGTACGTACATACATCCGTACGTAGGAACGATCGAACAAATGAACTAACGTATGTACGTACGGACGACTAAACAAACGAACGAACGAAAAAAAGAACGATCGAATGAAAGAATTAACGAAAGAGCGAACGAACGAACGTACGAGCCAACGAACGAAAGAACAACAGAACGAACGAAGGTACGTACGTACAAACGAACGTACGTACGTGCGTTCGTACGTACGTGTGTGCGTACGGACATGTGCACGTACGAACAAACGAACGAAGCAACGAACAAAGGGTGGAACGTTTGTACGTACGTTCATACGTAAGGAACGAACGTAAGTACGTACGAACGATCGAGCGTACTTACGGACCAACGTACGTACGTAGATAAGTACTTACGAACGATCGTACGTACGTAGATAAGTACGCACGAATAAACAAACTAACGTACGTACGAACGAACGAAAAAAATGAACAAACAAACGTACGTGCGTACGTCCGAACGTAGGTACGTACGAACGAACAGAAGAACGTACGAACGTAGTACGTATATTCGAACGAACGAACGCACTTGCGTACGAAAGAAAGGTCGAACAAACGAACGAACGTACATACATCCGTACGTATATAGGAACGATCGACCGCGCAAACAAATGAACTCACGTATGTACGTACGAATGACTAAACGAACGAAATTAAGGAACGAAAGAACTTACGTTCGAACGAACACACGAACGATTGAACGAAAAAATTAACGAACAAACGTACGTATGGACGAACGAGCGAACGTAGGTACGAATGAACGCCCGAACGAAAGAACGACAGAACTAACGAAGGTACGTACAAACGAACGTATGACGTGCGTTCGAACGTACGTACCTGCGTACGTACATGCACACGTACGAAAGAACGAAGCAACGAACAAAAGGTGGTACGTGTGTACGTACGTTCAGACGTAAGAAGGAACGAACGATAGAGCGTACGTACGTACGTGCGAACGAACGAACGTACGTACGTACGTACGAATAAACAAACGAAAGTAACGAGCAAAGAACGAACGACCGAACTATCGAAAGAATGAACCAACGAACGAACAAACAAACGTACGTACGTACGCTCGAGCGAACGAAGCAACGTACGTCCGAACGCAGGTACGTACGAACGAACATAAGAACGAACGAACCAACGTAGGTACATATATCCGTACGTATGTAGGAACGATCGCACGAGCGAACAAATGAACTAATGTATGTACGTACGAACGACTAAACGAACGAAATTAAGCAACGAACGAACGAGCAAAGAACGGACGAAGGAACGAACGAACGTACTTATGTACGTACGGACAAAGAAAAAAACGAAAGAACGAAAGAACTAACGAAGGTACGTACGAACAAACGAACGTACGTGCGTATGTGCGTACGACGTGCGTTCGTTCGTTCGTACGTTCGTTCTTACGTACCTACATTCGGACGTACGTTCGTTCGTTCGTTCGTTTGTTCGTTCATTCTAATGTACGTACTACGTTCGTCCGTTCTTTTGTTAGTTTGTTCTTCTGTTAGTTCGTTCTTTTGTTCCTTAATTTCGTTCGTTTAGTCGATCGTACGTAAATACGTTAGTTGATTTGTTTGATCGTTCGTACGTACGTTCGTTTGTTTGTTTGTTCGATCTTTCTTTCTTACGCAAGTGCATACGTTCGTCCGTTCACTCTAATGTGCGTACTACGTTCGTTCGGTCGTTTGTACGTAGGTACGCACGTTCCTTCGTTCGCTCCATCGTACGTACGTACGTTTGTTTGTTCATTAGTTGGTTCATTTTTTCGTTAGTTCGTTCGTTCGTTCGTTTGTTATTACGTACGCACGTTCCTTCGTTCGCTCGATCGTTCGTACGTACGTACGTTTGTTTGTTCATTCGTTCGTTCATTTTTTCGTTCGTTCATTCGTAGGCATGTACGTTCGTTTGTTTATTCGTGCGTACATACTTACGTACGTAGTTACATAAGTACGTACGGACGAAGAAAAAAAAACGATCGAACGAACTAAAGTAAGTACGAACGAACGAAGGAAAGAACGACAGAATTAACGAAGGTACGTACGAACGACAGGACAAACAAACGTACGTGCGTATGTGCGTACGTGCGTACGAACGTACGTACCTGCGTACGTGCGTGTCTGCGTACGTACATGCGCACGTACGAACAAACGAAAGAACGAAGCAACGAACAAAAGGTGGTACGTTTGTACTTACGTTCATACGTAAGAAGGAACAAACGTAGGAACGTAAGTACGTACGAACAGACGAACAAAAGAACGATCAAATGATCGAACGAAAGAATTAACGACCAAACGTACGAATGAACGAACGAACGAATTTGCAAAGAATGAACGAAGGAACGAACGTACGTACTTATGTACGTACGGACGAAGAAAAAAACGTACGTACGAACTAACGAACGTACGTACGTATGACGTGCGTATGTGCGTACGACGTGCGTTCGAACGTACGTACCTGCGTACATGCGTGTGTGCGTACGTACATGCGCACGTACGAACGAAAGAACGAAGCAACGAACAAAAGGTGGTACGTGTGTACGTACGTTCAGACGTAAGAAGGAACGAACGTAGGAACGTAAGTACGTACGAACGATAGAGCGTACGTACGTGCTAACGAACGAATGAACGAACGTACGTACGAAGAAAAAAAAACGATGGAACGAACGAACGAACGAACGACCGAACTAACGAAAGAATGAACCAACGAATGAACAAACAAACGTACGTACGTACGATCGAACGAACGAAGCAACGTACGTCCGAACGCAGGTACGTACGAACGAACATAAGAACGAACGAACGAACGAACGTACGTACGAACGTAGT
>NC_069006.1:20576051-20578372 GCF_001194135.2 Octopus bimaculoides
AGGAACGTAAGTACGTACGAACGATAGAGCGTACGTACGTGCTAACGAACGAATGAACGAACGTACGTACGAAGAAAAAAAAACGATGGAACGAACGAACGAACGAACGTACGTACGTACATATATCCGTACGTATGTAGGAACGATCGCACGAGCGAACAAATGAACTAACGTACGTACGAACGAACGACTAAACGAACGAAATTAAGCAACGAACGAACGAAAGAACTTACGTTCGAACGAACAGACGAACAAAAGAACGATCGAACGAAAGAATTAACGAACAAACGTACGTACAAACGAACGGACGAACGAGTGAACGTACGTACGTAGGTACATATGTACGAATGAACGAACGAACGAGCAAAGTACGAACGTACTTATGTACGTACGGACGAAGAAAAAACGATCGAACGAACTAACGAAAGAACGAAAGAACTAACGAAGGTACGTACGAACGACCGAACAAAGGAACGTACGTATGTATGACGTGCGTATGTGCGTACGACGTGCGTTCGTTCGTTTGTTTGATTGTTCGTTCGATCTTTCTTTCGTACGTTCGTTCGTTTGTTCGTTCATTTTAACATATATATGTTCGTTCATTATATGTTCGTTCGTATATATGTTCGTTCATTTTAACATATATATGTTCGTACGTTCGTTCTTTCTTTTGTTCGTCCTTACGTACCTACGTTCGGACGTACGTTTGTTCGTTCGTTTGTTCCTTCGTTCGAATGTCCGTTCTTTTGTTAGTTTGTTCGTTCGTTCAGTCGTTTGTGCGTAGGTACGCACGTTCCTTCGTTCGCTCCATCGTACGTACGTACGTTTGTTTGTTCATTCGTTGGTTCATTTTTTTCGTTCGTTCGTTCGTTCTTACGTACCTACGTTTGTTCGTTTGTATGTACGCACGTTTCTTCGTTTGCTCGATTCGTTGGTTCATTGTTTCGTTAGTTCGTTCGTTGGTACGTACGTATGTACGTTCCTTTGTTTATTCGTGCGTACATACTTACGTACGTAGTTACATAAGTACGTACGGACGAAGAAAGAAACGATCGAACGAACTAAAGTACGTACGAACGAACGAAGGAACGAACTAACGAAATAACGACAGAATTAACGAAGGTACGACCGAAAAAACGAACGTACGTGCGTATGTGCGTACGTGCGTACGAACGTACGTACCTGCGTACGTGCGTGTGTGCGTACGTACATGCGCACGTACGAACAAACGAACAAAAGGTGGTACGTTTGTACTTACGTTCATACGTAAGAAGGAACGAACGTAGGAACGTAAGTACGTACGAACGATCGAGCGTACGTACGTGCGAACGAACGAAGGAAAGAACTTACGTTCGAACGAACAAACGAACAAAAGAATTAACGACCAAACGTACGAACGGACGAACGAGCGAACGTACGTACGTACGAACGAACGAATTTGCAAAGAATGAACGAAGGAACGAACTTATGTACGTACGGACGAAGAAAAAAACGATCGAACGAACTAACGTACGTACGAACGAACTAACGAAAGAACGAAACAACGACAAAACTAACGAAGGTACGTACGAACGACGGAACAAACGAACGTACGTACGTATGACGTGCGTATGTGCGTACGACGTGCGTTCGAACGTACGTACCTGCGTACGTACGTGTGTGCGTACGTACATGCGCACGTACGAACAAACGAACGAACGAAAGAACGAAGCAACGAACAAAAGGTGGTACGTTTGTACGTACGTTCAGACGTAAGAAGGACCGAACGCAGGAACGTAAGTACGTACGAACGATAGAGCGTACGTACGTGCGCACGAACGAACTAACGTGCAGCAAAGAACGAACGAATGAAAGAACGTACGTACTTATGTACGTACGTACGAAGAAAAAAACGATCGAACGAGCTAACGAACGAACGAACTAACGAAAGAACTAACGAAGGTACGTTCGTACGTACGTTCATTTTTTTGTACGTTCAATCGTTCTTTCGTACGCAAGTGCATACGTTCGTCCGTTTGTTCAGTCTAATGTACGTACTACGTTCGTTCGGTCGTTTGTACGTAGGTACGCACGTTCCTTCGTTCGCTCCATCGTACGTACGTACGTTTGTTTGTGCATTCGTTGGTTCATTTTTTCGTTAGTTCGTTCGTTCGTTCGTTCGTAGGTACGTTCGTTTGTTTATTCGTGCGTACATACTTAGGTACGTAGTTACATAAGTACGTACGGACGAAGAAAAAAAACGATGGAACGAACTAACGTACGTACGAACGAATGAAGGAACGAACTAACGAAAAAACGACAGAATTAACGAAGGTACGTAC
>NC_069006.1:20578848-20579078 GCF_001194135.2 Octopus bimaculoides
ACGTATGACGTGCGTATGTGCGTACGTGCGTACGACGTGCGTACCTGCGTCGTACGTGTGTGCGAACGTACGAACGAAAGAACGAAGCAACGAACAAAAGGTGGTACGTTTGTACGTACGTTCATACGTAAGAAGGAACGAACGTAGGAGCGTAAGTACATACAAATGATCGAGCGTACACACGTGTGAACGTACGTACGTAGATAAGTACGTACGAACGAACGAACGTA
>NC_069006.1:20579178-20580026 GCF_001194135.2 Octopus bimaculoides
AACAAACGTACGTACGTACGAACGATCGAGCGAACGAAGGAACGTGCGTATATACGAACGAACGAACGTAGGTACGTAAGAACGAACGAACTAACGAAAATATGAACCAACGAATGAACAAACAAACGTACATACGTACGATGGAGCGAACGAAGGAACGTGCGTACCTACGTACCAACGACCGAACGAACGTACATTAGACTGAACGAACGAACAAACGGACGAACGTATGCACTTGCGTACGAAAGAAGGATCGAACGAACAAACAAACGAACGTACGTACGAACGATCGAACAAATCAACTAACGTATGTACGTACGAACGACTAAACGAACGAAATTAAGGAACGAACGAACAAAAGAACGAACTAACAAAAGAACAAACTAACAAAAGAACGGACGAACGTAGTACGTACATTAGAATGAACGAACAAACGAACGTACGTCCGAACGTAGGTACGTAAGAACGAACGAACGAACCTACGAACGTAGTACGTACATTAAAATGAACGAACAAACGAACGAACGTTCGAAAGAAAGATCGAACGAACAATCAAACAAACGTACGTACGAACGAACGCACGTCGTACGCACATACGCACGTCATACGTACGTACGTTCGTTTGTTCGTTCGTTCGTACGTACCTTCGTTAGTTCTTTCGTTCTTTCGTTAGTTCGTTCGATCGTTTTTTTCTTCGTCCGTACGTACATAAGTACGTTCGTTCGTTCCTTCGTCCGTTCTTTGCTCGTTCGTTCGTTCATTCGTATATATGTACCTACGTGTGTACGTTCGCTCGTTCGTCCGTTCGTTTGTACGTACGTTTGTTCGTTAATTCTTTCGTTCGATCA
>NC_069006.1:20582287-20583739 GCF_001194135.2 Octopus bimaculoides
TCTTTGCTCGTTTGTTCGGTACGTTCGTTTGTTTATTCGTACGTACGTTCGTTCGTTCGTTCGCACGTACGTACGCTCTATCGTTCGTACGTACTTACGTTCCTACGTTCGTTCCTTCTTACGTCTGAACGTACGTACAAACGTACCACCTTTTGTTCGTTGCTTCGTTCTTTCGTTCGTTCGTTTGTTCGTACGTGCGCATGTACGTACGCACACACGTACGTACGTTTGAACGCACGTCGTACGCACATACGAACGTCATACGTACGTACGTTCGTTTGTTCGGTCGTTCATACGTACCTTCGTTAGTTCTGTCGTTCTTTCGTTAGTTCGTTCGTTCGTACGTACGTTAGTTCGTTCGATCGATTTTTTCCTCGTCCGTACGTACATAAGTACGTACGTTCGTTCGTTCTTTTCTCGTTCTGTCGTTCGTTCGTTCGTTCGTTCGTTCATTCGTACATACGAACCTACGTACGTACGTTCGCTCGTTCGTCCGTTCTTTTGTACGTACGTTTGTTCGGTAATTCTTTCGTTCGATCATTCGATCGTTCTTTTGTTCGTCTGTTCGTTCGAACGTGAGTTCTTTCGTTCGTTCGTTCCTTAATTTCGTTCGTTTAGTCGTTCGTACGTACATACGTTAATTCATTTGTTCGCTCGTTCGATCGTTCCTACGTACGGATGTATGTACATACGTTCGTTCGTTCGTTCGTTCGTTCGTTCGTACGTACGTTCGTTCGTTTGTTTGAGCTTTCTTTCGTACGCAAGTGCGTACGTTCGTTCATTCTAATGTACGTACTACGTTCTTACGTACGTTCGTTCGTTCTTTTGTTCGTTCGTACGTGCGTTCGTTCGTTTTTTGTACGTATGTATACACGTTCCTTCGTTTGCTCGATCGTACGTACGTACGTTAGTTTGTTCGTTCGTTGGTTCATTTTTGCGTTAGTTCGTTCGTTCGTAGGTACGTACGTATGTACGTTCGTTTGTTTATTCGTCCGTACTTACTTAGGTACGTACTTACGTACGATCGTTCGTTCGTACGTACGTACTTATCTACGTTCGTTCGTTCACACGTGCGTACGCTCGATCATTTGTACGTACTTACGTTCCTACGTTCGTTTCTTCTTACGTATGAACGTACGTACAAACGTACCACCTTTTGTTCCTTGCTTCGTTTTTTCGTTCGTTCGTTCGTTTGATCGTACGTGCGCATGTACGTTCGCACACACGTACGTACGCAGGTACGCACGTCGTACGCACATACGCACGTCATACGTACGTACGTTCGTTCTTATGTTCGTTCGTACGTACCTGCGTTCGGACATACGTTGCTTCGTTCGCTCGATCGTACGTACGTTTGTTTGTTCATTCGTTGGTTCATTCTTTCGTTAGTTCGGTCGTTCGTTCGTTCGTTCGTTCGTTCCATCGTTACTTTCTTCGTACGTTCGTTCGTTC
>NC_069006.1:20585080-20590202 GCF_001194135.2 Octopus bimaculoides
CGTCCGTACGTACATAAGTACGTTCGTTCTTTGCTCGTTCGTTCGTTCATTCGTACATATGTACCTACGTACGTACGTTCGCTCGTTCGTCCGTTCGTTTGTACGTACGTTTGTTCGTTAATTCTTTCGTTCGATCATTCTATCGTTCTTTTGTTCGTCTGTTCGTTCGAACGTAAGTTCTTTCGTTCGTTCGTTGCTTAATTTCGTTCGTTTAGTCGTTCGTTCGTACGTACGTTAGTTCATTTGTTCGCTCGTGCGATCGTTCCTACATACGTACGGATATATGTACGTTCGTTCGTTCGTACGTACGTTCGTTTGTTTGTTCGTTCGATCTTTCTTTCGTACGCAAGTGCGTACGTTTGTTCGTTCGTTCGTTCATTTTAATGTACGTACTACGATCGTACGTACGTTCGTTCGTTCTTTTGTTCGTTCGTTCTTATGTTCGTTCGTACGTACCTGCGTTCGGACATACGTTGCTTCGTTCGCTCGATCGTACGTACGTACGTTTGTTTGTTCATTCGTTGGTTCATTCTTTCGTTAGTTCGGTCGTTCGTTCGTTCGTTCCATCGTTACTTTCTTCGTACGTACGTTCGTTCGTTCGTTAGCACGTACGTACGCTCTATCGTTCGTACGTACTTACGTTCCTACGTTCGTTCCTTACGTCTGAACGTACGTACACACGTACCACCTTTTGTTCGTTGCTTCGTTCTTTCGTTTATTCGTACGTGCGCATGTACGTACGCACACACGTACGTACGCAGGTACGTACGTTCGAACGCACGTCGTACGCACATACGCACGTCATACGTACGTTCGTTTGCTCGGTCGTTCGTACGTACCTTCGTTAGTTCTGTCGTTGTTTCGTTCTTTCGTTAGTTCGTTCGTTCGTACGTACGTTAGTTCGTACGTACGTTTTTTCTTCGTCCGTACGTACATAAGTACGTACGTTCGTTCCTTCGTTCATTCTTTGCAAATTCGTTCGTTCGTTCATTCGTACGTACGTTCGCTCGTTCGTCCGTTCGTACGTTTGGTCGTTTATTCTTTCGTTCGATCATTTGATCGTTCTTTTGCTCGTCTGTTCGTACGTACTTACGTTCCAACGTTCGTTCCTTCTTACGTATGAACGTAAGTACAAACGTACCACCTTTTGTTCGTTGCTTCGTTCTTTCGTTTGTTCGTACGTGCGCATGTATGTACGCACACACGCACGTACGCAGGTACGTACGTTCGTACGCACGTACGCAGTTACGTACGTTCGTACGCACGTACGCACATACGCACGTCATACGTACGTACGTTTGTGTGTTCGGTCGTTCGTACGTACCTTCGTTAATTCTGTCGTTCTTTCGTTAGTTCGTTCCTTTGTTCGTTCGTACGTACTTTAGTTCGTTCGATCGTTTTTTCCTTCGTCCGTACGTACTTATGTAACTACGTACGTAAGTATGTACGCACGAATAAACAAACGAACGTACATACGTACGTGCCTACGAATGAACGAACGAACTAACGAAAAAATGAACCAACGAATAAACAAACAAACGTACGTACGTTCGAACGAAGGAACGTGCGTACGTAATAACGAACGAACGAACGAACTAACGAAAAAATGAACCAACGAATGAACAAACAAACGTACGTACGTACGATGGAGCGAACGAAGGAACGTGCGTACCTACGTACAAACGACCGAACGAACGTAGTACGTACATTAGACTGAACGGACGAACGTATGCACTTGCGTTCGAAAGAAAGATCGAATGAACAAACAAACGAACGCACGTACGAACGATCGAACAAATCAACTAACGTATTTACGTACGAACGACTAAACGAACGAAATTAAGGAACGAACGAACAAAAGAACGAACTAACAAAGGAACAAACTAACAAAAGAACGGACGAACGTAGTACGTACATTAGAATGAACGAACAAACGAGCGAACGAACGTACGTCCGAACGTAGGTACGTAAGAACGAACGAAAGAACGTACGAAAGAAAGATCGAACGAACAATCGAACAAACGTACGTACGGACGAACGCACGTCGTACGCACATACGCACGTCATACGTACGTACGTTCGTTTGTTGGTTCATTCTTTCGTTAGTTCATTCGTTCGTACGTACTTTAGGTCGTTCGATCGTTTTTTTCTTCGTCCGTACGTACTTATGTAACTACGTACGTAAGTATGTACGCACGAATAAACAAACGAACGTACATACGTACGTACCTACGAACGATCAAACGAACAAACAAACGAACGTCCGTACGAACGATCGAACAAATCAACTAACGTATGTACGTACGAACGACTAAACGAACGAAATTAAGGAACGAACTAACAAAAGAACAAAGTAACAAAAGAACGGACAAACGTAGTACGTACATTAAAATGAACGAACGAACGCACGTCGTACGCACATACGCACGTCATACGTACGTACGTTCGTTTGTTCGCTCGTTCGTACGTACCTTCGTTAGTTCTTTCGTTCTTTCGTTCGTTCGTTCGATCGTTTTTTTCTTCGTCCGTACGTACATAAGTACGTTCGTTCGTTCCTTCGTCCGTTCTTTGCTCGTTCGTTCGTTCATTCGTATATATGTACCTACGTACGTACGTTCGCTCGTTCGTCCGTTCGTTTGTACGTACGTTTGTTCGTTAATTCTTTCGTTCGATCATTCGATCGTTCTTTTGTCCGTCTGTTCATTCGAACGTGAGTTCTTTCGTTCGTTCGTTGCTTAATTTCGTTCGTTTAGTCGTTCGTTGGTACGTACGTTAGTTCAATTATTCGCTCGTGCGATCGTTCCTACGTACGGATATATGTACGTACGTTCGTTCGTTCGTACGTACGTTCGTTTGTTTGTTCGTTCGATCTTTCTTTCGTACGCAAGTGCGTACGTTTGTTCGTTCGTTCATTTTAATGTACGTACTACGTTCGTACGTGCGTTCGTTGGTTCATTCTTTCGTTAGTTCGGTCGTTCGTTCGTTCCATCGTTTTTTTCTTCGTACGTACGTACATAAGTACGTACGTTCGTTCATTCGTTCGTTCCTTCGTTCGTTCTCTGCTCGTTCGTTCTGTACGTTCGTTTGTTTATTCGTACGTACGTACGTTCGTGCGTTCGTTAGCACGTACGTTCGCTCTATCGTTCGTACGTGCTTACGTTCCTACGTTCGTTCCTTCTTACGTATGAACGTAAGTACAAACGTACCACCTTTTGTTCGTTGCTTCGTTCTTTCGTTTGTTCGCACGTGCGCATGTACGTACGCACACATGCACGTACGCAGGTACGTACGTTCGTACGCAGGTACGTACGTTCCTACGCAGGTACGTACGTTCGTACGCACATACGCACGTCATACGTACGTACGTTTGTTCGGTCGTTCGTACGTACCTTCGTTAATTCTGTCGTTGTTTCGTTAGTTCGTTCGTTCGTACGTACTTTAGTTCGTTCGATCGTTTTTTTCTTCGTCCGTTCTTACCTATGTAACTACGTACGTAAGTATGTACGCACGAATAAACAAACGAACGTACATATGTACGTGCCTACGAATGAACGAACGAACTAACGAAAAAATGAACCAACGAATGAACAAACAAACGTACGTACGTACGAACGATGGAGCGAACAAAGGAACGTGCGTACGTAATAACGAACGAACGAACTAACTAACGAAAAAATGAACCAACGAATGAACAAACAAACGTACGTACGTACGAACGATCGAGCGAACGAAGGAACGTGCGTACGTAATAACGAACGAACTAACGAAAAAATGAACCAACGAATGAACAAACCAACGTACGTACGTACGATGGAGCGAACGAAGGAACGTGCGTACCTACGTACAAACGACCGAACGTACGTACGAACGATCGAACAAATCAACTAACGTATGTACGTGCGAACGACTAAACGAACGAAATTAAGGAACGAACGAACAAAAGAACGAACTAACAAAAGAACAAAGTAACAAAAGAACGGACGAACGTAGTACGTACATTAAAATGAACGAACGAACGAACAAACGAACGAACTACGAAAGAAAGATCGAACGAACGTACGTACGAACGAACGCACATACGTACGTACGTTCGTTTGTTCGCTCGTTCGTACGTACCTTCGTTAGTTCTTTCGTTCTTTCGTTAGTTCGTTCGATCGTTTTTTTCTTCGTCCGTACGTACATAAGTACGTTCGTTCGTTCCTTCGTTCGTTCTTTGCTCGTTCGTTCGTTCATTCGTACATATGTACCTACGTACGTACGTTCGCTCGTTCGTCCGTTCGTTTGTACGTACTTTTGTTCGTTAATCCTGTCGTTCGAGCATTCGATCGTTCTTTTGTTCGTCTGTTTGTTCGAACGTAAGTTCTTTCGTTTGTTCGTTGCTTAATTTCGTTCGTTTAGTCGTTCGTACGTACATACGTTAGTTCATTTGTTCGCTCGTGCGATCGTTCCTACATACGTACGTATATATGTACGTACGTTCGTTCGTTCGTTCGTACGTACGTTCGTTTGTTCGTTCGATCTTTCTTTCGTACGCAAGTGCGTACGTTTGTTCCTTCGTTCGTTCTTTTTAATGTACGTACTAAGTTCGTTCGTTCTTTTGTTCCTTCGTTCTTATGTTCGTTCGTACGTACCTGCGTTCGGACGTACGTTGCTTCGTTCGCTCGATCGTACGTACGTACGTTTGTTTGTTCATTCGTTGGTTCATTCTTTCGTTAGTTCGGTCGTTCGTTCCTTCGTTCGTACTTTGCTCGTTTGTTCGGTACGTTCGTTTGTTTATTCGTACGTACGTTCGTTCGTTCGTTCGCACGTACGTACGCTCTATCTTTCGTACGTACTTACGTTCCTACGTTCGTTCCTTCTTACGTCTGAACGTACGTACACACGTACCACCTTTTGTTCGTTGCTTCGTTTGTTCGTTCGTTTGTTTGTACGTACGCAGGTACGTACGTTCGAACGCACGTCGTACGCACATACGCACGTCATACGTACGTACGTTCGTTCATTCGACCGTTCGTTCGTTCGTTCGTTCTTAATTCGTTCGGTCGTTCGTTCGTTCGTTCATTCGTACATACGTACCTACGTACGTACGTTCGCTCGTTCGTCCGTTCTTTCGTACGTACGA
>NC_069006.1:20590302-20591684 GCF_001194135.2 Octopus bimaculoides
ACGACGATTATAATTAATGATGATATGATGACGATATCAATGATGATGATGATGATGACGAGAACTTCGATGATTACGATAAAAATGACGATTATAATGAAGATGAGTATGACGACGACGATAATAATAATAATAATATTAATATTAATAATAATTATATTAATAATAATAATAATAATAATAATGAAAATAATATTGGCGACAACGACGACGATGATGATGATGATGATGATGATGACAACAATGATGATGATAATAAACCAGCATCGAAAATAGATTAATTAAATTCAGCATGTTTGTTTACTGAATGGTTTTTACCTTTGACCTGTGGTGGGTGGAGCAAGAGTTAAGAGGTCATAGTCAGATGATGAAGAGGTCGTTGCAATTTTGTATGGAATCACGGGAAAGAAAAAAACAAATATTCGACAAACAAACAAACGAATAAAACTAAAAAGAAAAATGCTATTTATTTTATAGTTTATTTATTAGTTTAGCTGTTGTTGTTGTTGCTGTTTATGTTTGTTTATCGAAATCTAATTAGATATTGATTGATCTCTAGGAATTGTTATATAGATAATGGGGGGGCGGATGGGGGGGAGGTAGAGAAAAGTAATTTTCTCTCTGGGTTATGGTGGTGGTGGTGGTCATGGTGACGGTGGGAGGTGGTTGTAGCGTTGTTCTTGTTACTGTTGGAGGTGCTGTGATGGAGGTAGTACTGGTGGTGAGAGCAGACGTAGTGGTCTTGGTAGTAGCTGTCGGTTGTGCCGGTGCAGGTTATAGTGGTGCTGTTGGCGGTGGTAGTGGTGTTAGTGTTGCTGTTGTTGTTCTTGCTGGTGGTGGTGGTCATGGTGTAGCTGGTAGTGGTGAAGTGGTGCTTGGTAGAGGTAGTAGTTGCTAGTGGTGAGGCTGTTGGTAGTGGTCGTAGTATATGATGTTGTTAAGTTGGGCGGGAGTCGGAGGCGGAGGTTGAAAATGCCAAAGGAAATGGTGGTAGCAGTAAGTTTCGGGGTGGATTTTTCTGGGTAGCAACGTGTGATTTGAAGACATATAACAACAACAGCTACAACTACTACTACTGCTGCTGCGGCTTCTTCTGCTATCGCCACCACCGCAGCCATTGAGTTCAGCAGTTCGAGAATGACATCAGCATCATCAACGTCTCTATTCTCAGAGGCTGCGAAGGGTATTCGTTTTAAAGGGACATCATCCTCATCAGTGTAACCGATCTCGATGAGGGCCTAAGAATGCAATGGGCACGAGACCTTCATCCAGATCAAAGCCTATATAGAGAGAGTAGAAGAAAAACAAACAAACCGAGCGCTCCATTTCTTGTCCGGCTGGAATCATCAGCTGAGTGCCGCGCTTCGCCGAGATTTCGGCCC
>NC_069006.1:20592185-20595619 GCF_001194135.2 Octopus bimaculoides
CACCACCACTACAGATTTGCACTCTTATTTATTGCAATATTCCCGTGTTCTAAGGTCAGGAAGGGCACCATTTTTAGATGCGAATATAATTAACCAACACCACCATCACCTTCATCGTCATCATCATCATTAGCATCAACAACGACTCAGTTTCATTTATATTTATATTTGTTGTTTATCTTATTTATTTCAATATTTCCAATATTCTGGAGTCAGGGCAGGATTCATCTTTGTTACGTTTTGATTTCGGAGTAATATTATTATTATTATTATTATTATTATTATTTATTATTTATTATTATAATATAATGTAATATAAATATTATTGACTGACTGGATAGACACCACCGAATAAATAGATAAATCATTATAACAACCACCACCACCACCACCACACCATTACACTACGACTATTACTACAACTGTCACTACCACTACTACTACTACTACTACTACTACTACCAGTAGCAGCACCACCACTACTGGTGCTGCTGCTACTACTACTATTACTACTACTGCTGTTACTACTACTACAGCTGCCGCTATTATTACATCACCACCACCACTATCATCATCTCTATGAGAATATATAGAGAGGGTAAGCTTTCTCCTCATCCACTGCATCCCCCTCCGCCTCATCCCCATCGTGATTCCAATCATCAGCATCATTTTCTTCATCGCCATTGTTCTCATTTTCATCCTATCACCATCACAATTAACAATAACAACAATAATATTATTATTATTAATAATAATAATAGTAATAATGCGTTCATTATTTTTTCTATATATATATATGTGTGTGTATGTATTTGAATATTTTTATATTAGTAGTATGAGAAATCAGGTCATGTCATGTCAGGTCATATGAGGTCGTGTATGTCTTATGTGTAACAAATGAACCATTGTGCTATGTACAACAGTCATAAATATGTCATAACAAGGCAGCAGTAGTCATAAAGATGTCATAGGATGAGCGAGTCATAAATATTTCTGACTGTCATCTCATTGAAGATTGTGGAGTCAAATGGCGTGACACGAAAACTGTGTTGTTGTGGTATGGTGAGATGTGATGTTTAGTGTCGTGTGGTTGTGAGGTGATGTTTAGTGTCGTGTGGTTGTGAGGTGATGTTTAGTGTCGTGTGGTTGTGAGGTGATGTTTAGTGTCGTGTGGTTGTGAGGTGATGTTTAGTGTCGTGTGGTTGTGAGGTGATGTTTAGTGTCGTGTGGTTGTGAGGTGATGTTTAGTGTCGTGTGGTTGTGAGGTGATGTTTAGTGTCGTGTGGCTGTAAGGTGATGTGTTTGTGAAAGGATGTGTTGTGAGGTGATGTGTAGTGTTGTGTGGTTATGAGATGCTGTGTAATGTTGTGTGGTAGTAAGGTGATGTGTAGTGTTGTGTGGCTGTGAGGTAATGTGGAATGTTGTGTAGTTGTGAGGTTACGTGCGTTGTGTAGTCGCATGTAGTGTGGTGTGTGGCGTTGTGATTTATAGCGTGGTGATGATGTGTTGCAGGCCATTGTCTACTGTTGTGAGTCGATGTCGTGTATGGTGTGATTACGTTTGTTGAATGTTGTGCCCTCGTGTTGTGTCTTGCTGTGCAATGTTGTGAGTTGTGTTGCATTGTGTACTGCGAGTTCAAGAGTTGTACGAGGTGTTGTTGTGTATTGCTGGGTGTTGTGTTACTACAAATTCGACTGATACCTGTGACAGAGAGAGTGTTGTAGTATTATGACGTTTGCTGTGGCGTATTGTGTTGTGTTGCATTGTGACGCTGTCTTGTGGTGTGAGTTTTGCGTGTGATGTTACCCTATATTTTCTATTGGTTTTTGTGTGTTGCTATGTCTGGTGCGGTGCTTGGTATTACGTGTTGTGTTGGAGTATTAAGTTCTATGTGTGGAGGTACAATGGCCCAGTGGTTAGGGCAGCGTACTCGCGGTCATAGGATCGCGGTTTCGATTCTTCCCAGACCAGGCGCTGTTAGTGTTTATTGAGCGAAAACACCTAAAGCTCCACGTGGCTCCGGCAGGGGATGGTGGCGAATCCTACCGTACTCTTTCACCACAACTTTCTTCCTGTTTCTGTTGTACCTGTATTTCAAAGGGACCAGCCTTGTCACACTCTGTGTCACGCTGAATCTCCCCGAGAACTACATTAAGGGTACACATATCTGTGGAGTGCTCAGCCACTTGCACGTTAATTTCACGAGCAGGCTGTTCCGTTGATCGGATCAACTGGAACCATCGCCGTCGTTAGCGACGGAGTGCCACGATGTTGTATGTAGCGTTGTTGTAGGTTCTTTCACTGTATGGGTATAATACTGCATTTGTTCCAGCGTGTTGTATTTGTAATACGACATATTCGTATAAGATATGTTGATTGTGGTCGTGTTATGGCCTGTTGGGGTAGTACAGTGGTGTGCACAACGCCTGACTCCTCAACCTTATCTCAATTCTCCACTGGTTTAACACGGCCCTGCCTTCATTTTCCGTTTATGATTTATGCTATTCTTTCTATACCCACTCTACTGATCCCCGATTCTGCCCCCGCCCCTCTCACACCATAACCGAAACCACCCCACACCTATCTCTTTCACTACAAGCCCCACCATTAATGTTGTACTTTTAACGGAATGATCACACACACACACACAGACACACACACACACACAGACACACACACACACACACACATTAATATATGCAAAAAGCAAGGATATATTAAAAAAAAAATCCGCACTCCCCAACTCCTCACTCGCAAAAATAATAATCTTCATTCAGCTTATAGAGATAATGAGATGTAATTGAAGAAATAAAATAAAAAAACAACACCTCTACCCACCAGGAATATTAATAACTAGCAAATTATTTTCCCCCCATTACATTATGATTATGTCAAATATGATTATAAATTTATACATTTACGTATATATATAATTTATATGTGTGTATGTATGCATAATGCTATTATATGTATATATATAATTTATATGTGTGTATGTATATGTGTATTATATATATATATATAATTTATGTGTGTATATATATATATGTGTATTATATATATATATAATTTATGTGTGTATATATATATGTGTATTATATATATATATATATATATATATATATATATATGTGTATGTATACATAATGTATATAATGTATATATATGTGCGTTTGTAGATACATGCATATTCATACAAGCACACACACGTATACATGCATATGTATATCTATCTATTTATCTGTGCGTGTGTACGTATATGCGTATATGTACACATGTATTATATATATGTATACACACTCACAAATGTCTGCATATATGAATGGATGTACGTACGTATACATATATGCCTATATGAATATATATATATATATATATATATATGCATATATAGATATATATATATGCATATATATATATATATATATATATAT
>NC_069006.1:20600096-20600672 GCF_001194135.2 Octopus bimaculoides
ACACCTTAATAACAGTTAAATTCCGTGGTTATGTCGATCGTGTGTTTATATGTACGTTTGTATGTGTACATCCACATCTGTTTATACATATACAATACATTATATATACATATATATATATATATATATATATATATATATATATATTATCGATATGCAAATGCAGTTCTATATACAGTGTGGCCAAAAGTCACGCCCCAAACCATTGACATTTTATTTACATATTATTAGTCGATAAATTGAGTACCAGTCAAGTACTGGGGTCAATGTAATCGACTATACCCCCTCACCACAAATTCCAGGCCTTGTGCCTAATAGTAGAAAGGATTATTATTATTATTCTTCATTTTACTTATCATGTACAAGTACGTGCGTTATACATAGGTGCCTATACACATGTTTATGTTTATACATATGTTTATGTGTGTATATGTGCACATGTAGGTATGTATGCTTATATACCTTTGCATACACATTCATAGACATATAGATATGTACACAACTATTAAGTTTTTACAATTACACACACGTTCATATATATATATATATATATATATATATATATATATATATATA
>NC_069006.1:20601147-20601939 GCF_001194135.2 Octopus bimaculoides
ATATATATATATATATATATATATATATATAGGCGTAGGAGTGGCTGCGTAATAAGTAGCTTGCTTACCAACCACATGGTCCCGAGTTCAATTCCACTGCGTGGCACCTTGGGTAAGTGCCTTTTATTATAGCCTCGGGCCGACCAAAGCCTTGTGAGTGGAATTGGTCTTTGAAAGTACGTTTGGATACTGAAAGATGATAGAGCTACGAAATACAAGATGCTGTTACGAGTGGTTGAATTTCCCAGGGCGTAGTTTTTGTGGGCTCCTGTTTCTCGTAACTTGAAACAGAATTCGAACTTGTCTCCTGAATCTTCAACACGATTTAACGTTTTATAAAATCATGTCATTCACCTTATTCCTTTCTCACTAAACACTTTCACCATAACGCTATCGTAGCTAATATGCATCCACTGTCAATGAACACCATTACCATATTTACAATATTCAATACCACTGAATAATACGCTACCTTTAAGATATCGTGTTCGTCTCTCCACACTTAGATATTCAAATATATACAAATATATATATATATACATGATCATATTTATAAGCATATACACATAGATATACTTACGCACACATATACACATACACACATATATACGCATACATATTTGTGTATGAATATGTATATGTAAATTTATGTGCGTTTACATGTATGTATTGGAATATTTATATCCATGGGCAACATATATGTCAGTGTGCATATAATATATATATATATATATATATATATATACATATATATATATATATATTATGTGTGTGTGTGCGCGCGTGTGTGTG
>NC_069006.1:20601949-20602950 GCF_001194135.2 Octopus bimaculoides
TGTGTGTGTGTGTGTGTGTGTGTGTGTGTGTGTGTGTGTGTGCGTGTAGTAGCATACAGTAGGTACTATTTTTGTAACCGTTTCTCTTCAATCTTTCATATTTACAGTCAAACCAAAAAAGGTTACTAAATCTGAAAATCTATTTTGATTTACAAGTGACATACTTTCTTTAGACAAGCATTGTGTCTAATCTGAATTTCATCCTACTCCTTATAATGTGTGTGTATGTGCATGTGCATGCTTGTGTGTGCATGCTTGTGTGCATGTGTGTGTAAACAAATACTTAAAAAAAGGCCCAATAAAAATAATTTTTATATCAATATATCTGTGCTTGGGATTAAGTTCTCACTCATTGTGTTTGGTACCATATCGGAAGAATGTCAAAAATAAAATCATATATATCCATATATAAAACATATATATATACATATATGATATAGTTCATGGGAGTTTTTTGTATGCACATATTATATGTATAATATATGTATAATCTATATATATATGTTATATGGTTTCTTAGATATTTTTAGTTTTTCTGTGTTTCCGAATCACTTTAATGATGGCGGTTTCAGGTTTAGCGGCGGAGATGGTGGTGAGGCAACGGCGGTGGTTGCTATGGGTGTAGTAACAATAATAATATAATTGGTGATGTGGTAGTAGTAGTAGTAGTGATCGTAACAACAATGTTACTAGTAGTTTTCTTATTGGCAGTGGTAGAAGTAGGAAGAAAAAAAACCCAACTAAAGCTATATTGCACAATAAACACACACACACACACACACACATACATACATATATATATATATATATATATACAAACATGTATACTGACGTATACGCAAAGTAGTGGATCTCCGTCTTTCAGCGACGAGGGTCCAGATGTTTCATAAACTGAATTACCTGTTTCTGAATTAAGAAAGAAGTAATTGCACAGACACGTCTACAGTTAAAAATATGCCCAACCAGAAAGAGGGAGACACGCTGCTTGCGACAAGAATTCC
>NC_069006.1:20604047-20605561 GCF_001194135.2 Octopus bimaculoides
CTGTAGTTACTTTAGTTGTAGATTTGTATATGTTATGTGTGTGTGTGTTGTGTATCTATCTATAGTTATATATGTGTGTGTGTGTGTGTGTGTGGTTGTGCACACACATGTGCTCACTCCTACATGCAAACACACACACATTCAAAAGCTAGCAGCAAATTACGTACGCTTATGTGCGTGTTCAGTGCGCATGCATCTTTTGTGTGTGTGTGCGTATGTGTGTGTGTGTGAGAGAGAGAGAGAGAGAGAGAGAAAGAGAGAAGGGGAGGGGGGAGAGAAAAGGAGAGAGTAAGAGAAGGATAGAAGGAAGAAAAGTGATAGTGATATCTACTAAGGTTGTTTGTAAATTTGTATTTGCACAGCGTGCTTCTATGTGCGGATATACTTTATACATACATACACACATACATACATACACACCATATAAATATGGAGACATATCTATACACATGTCTATACACATGTCTGTCGGTATCTATCTATCTATCTATCTATATAGTGAGAAGCCTCGAATGGATACGCTGATGAATAGAGATAATAGCCCGTTGTATGGTTGACTTAGTTGTCAAACGTTGGTGGATATTTGATCGCATCACATGTCACACTGTGTGTGTATGCGTGTGTCTGACAAGCATTATTGGTTGCCATTAGCAACAAAAATATCCCTGCAAGATAAGACAAAAAGATCATACAGGGGTTGTTGGTTGCCAATAGCAATTTTCGTATTGTATAACCGTTTTTACCTTTTATCATTGACATGTTTCAGTCTCCGCCTTGAACGGTTTAAATTGAACCGACGCCACCAACTAATTTTTGAAGTCTGGCTTTTATTCTATTGGCCACTTTTGCCGAACCGCTACGTCACAGGGAAGTAGGCAAATTAACACCTGTTTTTCAAGAGGTACGGGGCAGACACAAACACACACATTCATTTATAGAAGGTTGACTTGTTATGGCCGGTGAGAGAGCTTAGCTGTGTAGGCGACTCGTGAGAGTCAGACGAGTCGAGTCGCCTAAACAGCTAAATGCTTTGGGATTTTCATTTGGAGTACAAAAAAATATCTCCATAGACTATGTAAGAAAAAAATGGGTCTAGATCAGACCCTTACCAGACACTACATGATGTATACATTCAAAACGGGTTCTTCAGCAATGGAAGTGGTAAGAAATATTGGTTCAATGTATGGAAGTAAAGATTTAAGGGTCGGACATACCAACGATCGTTGACCAACTTCGCTCGGACATCCCTCAAGGGATGAACGGTAAAAATGTAGATTTTGATGAAACCGAACTCAAGATGTAAAATTGAACGATACAATAGATCGCTTCTCAATTTGTCAGCCATTTTACAGATCTTACCATCGTCTTTAACGAGATGACGGAGAAGAAGGAGGGGAAAGAGAAGACGAATGAAATACAAGAAGAAGAAAAAAGGGGGTGGAGGAGGAGGAGGTAGACGAGGAGAAGAAGAGGTCAGAAAGGGGAATTATTAACTGTAATTAATGATGTAATAA
>NC_069006.1:20607689-20611121 GCF_001194135.2 Octopus bimaculoides
CTTTCACCACAACTTTCTCTCACTTCCTGTTTCTGTTGTGCCTGTAATTCAAAGGGCCAGCCTTGTCACACTGTGTCACACTGAATATCCTCGAGAACTACGTTAAGGGTACACGTGTCTGTGGAGTGCTCAGCCACTTGCACGTTAATTTCACGAGCAGGCTGTTCCGTTGATCGGATCAACTGGAACCCTCGACGTCGTAAGCCACGGAGTGCCAACAACCCCTAGAGCTTTACAGATTGGGTCTCCTTAGAGATGATGACAATAATGATGATGATAGTTGTGGTGATGGCGGTAAATGGTTGGCCTCATATTGCTCGTCGGTTAGTAATGGTGGTGGGCAGCTAATTCGGCAGTGGTGGTCATGGTAGTAATATTACGAAATGCTCGCCATATTGAATATACTCATGCTGATAGTGATGGTGTTGCTGTTGTATTGCTCTGCAGTGATTGGTGGGCCAGGAACGACCAGGGAAATTTGACATATCAGTAAGTTAGTCGCATAGTTTGGTTGGATGGATGGTTAGGTGGTTGGTCAGAGGATTGATGGATTTGACGGTTGGTCAGTTGAATGACCAGTTGTTCGATTGGTCACTTGGCTGGCTGGTCGGTCAGTTAGTTGGTTGAATGGTTCGTTGGTTAGTTGGTGGGCTGGTGGATGTGATGGTTGGTCGGTCGACGGGTAGATTTGATAGCTGGTCGGTTGAACAGCCAGTTCGCTGGTTGGATAGCTGGTTGGTAGGTTGGATGGCTTGACCCGTTGGCTAACTGGCTGGCTAGCTGGATGGTAAGGTGGTTGGGCGTTCCGAGTGCTGTATGTAAAGCAGACTGCAGAAACTTTAACTGATAAATCAATGATGATAAGGGATTTGTCACGGTTAATCCCATAACTTAACTAAGGAAACCAACCAACAATCCTCTCCCTACACAACACACGCAACTGAGTCCCTTGTTTCCCTCTGACATACCACCAAATGCAGCGGAGGAAGCCAAGGGAGGTGGAGGAGTGGGTGGTGACCGAAGAGATGAACGAACGAAGGAACGAAGAAGCGATTTTCCCCAAAAGCAGAAGAGAGAGACGATGAAGATGGCGAGAGAGTGAAGGTAAGAGGAGCAGAATGGAAGGAGTGGTTTTTGTATGTTGGTTGTGACGAGAATAAAGGAAAGGAGAATGAGTGGGATGAAGGGGGAGGAGAAGGAGGAAAGAGAAAGAAGAAAGAGCAACGGGAAGAGGAAGGTGGAGAAAGAGGCGATCAATATCACAGAAATGACATGATACAAACACAGTGATATATCAAAAAAGCAGTGAGTATATATATATATATATACACGCACATATGTATATACAGACATACACACACACACATATATATATACACATATATATATACACACATATACATATATATACACATATATATATACACACATATACACATATATATATACATACATGCACATATATACACACACGTATATATATATATATACACACACATATATATATACATATGCACACATATATATATACACACACATATATATATACACATACACATATATTGATACATGTGTGTATATATATATATATATATATATATACATACATATACACATATCTATATATACACACACATAGCAAGAGATCGATATAACCAAAACAATAACAGCAACAGACATCAATGACAGCCCCCCCCCAAAAAAAACAGCATCAACAACAAAAAACTCCCCCCCCCACACAAAGGAAAACAAAAAATGAAAACAAATAACATTGTTTGTAATAACAGCAAAAAACAAATTGATGTTTATCTCCCAGGGGGCAAAGTGTGGCGACTGTTTGATGTGACAGTCCACTCTCAAACAAACGCGATCGTATCACACGAAGTGAAAAAAGATATACCATTAATAATAACAGTAATGATGATGATAATGATGGTGATAGGGTGGTGAAAATGATAGTAACAATAATAATGATAATAATAATAATGATAACAATAATGCGTCCGCCTGTCATCATCTCATCATACGCAATGTAAAACCTTCCCTGAACCAATTTTGTGATTGCAATGACATTGATATTTCAATTTTGTTTTTGTTTTTTTCCTTCAACGGCGACATCTGTAGGGAGATAATAAGGGTAAATAGCAAAGACAGTGGGTGTTCTTGCAGAATCGATTATGAAAAATGCAGGTAATGGTAATGAAATATAAAAATAAATAAAGGCATGCAATGGGACGTCCCAATAATGCAACAGCCACCTAGGATTAAACAAGGAGCCCTTTAAATTATGCTGCAGCTAAGCTCAAGTGCGACCAGCTTTTTTTTTTATATATTAAATTCTGATATAATCCAAATTACGATGAACATAAACAAACAAACGAAGTTTGCTTTTAGAACAGTTGAGATGTCTTAGAAAGTCAAAGAAGTGATTTTAAATTCTCAATCGCAGGATAATGCTAATAATATAGTCTGAACAGGATAAGCTACCCCTATTTTGCAGAAAAATCTAATATAATCGTAATTTAAATTCACTGAAAAACATTTCGCCCGAAGTGCTAACGATTCTACCAGCTCGCCGCCATAATAATAATAATAATAATAATAATAATGGTTTCAAATTTTGGTACAAGGCCAGGAAGTTCGAGGAGGGGGTTAAGTCGGTTACATGGACACCCAGCATTCAATTAGTACTTATTTTATCGATCCCTAATCAATGAAAGGTGAAGTCGACGAAATTCACCATAATAATAATAATACAAATTTTTTTGCAGTGGGTCAAAAATTTTGAGTGTAGGAGGCGATTCGATATCATCGACTCCCCATCAGTGCTAGAACTTTTCATTTTTATCGACCCCAGAGGGATGAAAGAGAAAGTCGACCACTGCAGGATTTGAACTCAGAACGTAAAGAGGCGTAACTAATAAAACAAGGCAATTTGTGTCCACCAGTCTATGAATCTATCGTTAGATGTGGTGTTGTTTGTTTAGTGAGGTAATCTAATAATAAATAAATACAGTGATATCTGATGTGATATTTTGAGAAGATCCAACAGAATTAATATTAGATATCACATGTAATATTATAGGGGACAGAGAGATATCTGTCGATGGATCTGGTCAGGTGGGGCATGGCGATATTATAGACGAGTAATGGTGCAGGACGAGAGAGCGAAGAGAGAAGGGAACAAGGAGTTGAGAGAGAGGGGGAGAGATGGGGAGAGATGGAGAGGAAGAGAGAGGTAAGAGAGAGTTAGTGAGGTAGAGAGGGAGGGATAGGAGAAATAATTTAATTATCAGTTGTAGGAATAGTGATGTCATGAGAGAGAGAGAGAGAGAGAGAGAGATAGAGAATGGAAAGAAAGGAAGAGACGAGAGAGAACCGGAGACAGATCGTGTCTATGTGTGTGTGTGTGTGTGTGTGTGTATATATATA
>NC_069006.1:20611624-20613466 GCF_001194135.2 Octopus bimaculoides
GTGGGAGGGAGAGAGAGAGAGAGTGACAGACAGAAAGAGGGAGAAAAACTGAGGCATGATAATAATAATCCTTTCTGCTAAAGGCACAAACCCCGAAACTTTGTGGGGAAGGGGGTCAGTCGATCAAATCCACCCCAGTGTTTCACTGGTACTTAATTTATCGCACCCCGAAAGGATGAAAAGGAAAGTCGGCGGAATTTGAACCCAGAACGTAACGACGGGCGAAATACCGTTAAGCATTTCGACCAGCGTGCTAAAGATTCTACCAAGCTAAAGATTCTACCAAGCTAAAGATTCTACCAAGCTAAAGATTCTACCAAGCTCGCTACCTTCAGTATTAAGAAATACTCTTTCCAATTCTAGGCACAATGCCCGAAATTTTGTTCCCGATCTATTGGCTCATAAGGATCGTTTTTCAGATTTTGTAGCGTACATATATTAACCCTCATCCACTGGATGGGACGCAGGTCAGCCGCAGGGAAACTAATTTTTGCCAGCTGAGGAGATAAGGGAAAGGTCAAATGAAACGGTTTTGCTCAAGAACACAACGCATCACCCGACCCAGGAGTCGAAACTACAATGTTCATAAGCGCAATATCCTAACCACTAAGCTACTCGCCTCTACATGCATATGTACGTACGTACACGTATATGGATATATATATATATATATATATATATATAGATAGATACATACATACACACATATAAATCTGAAATTATCAGCATTTGTATTAATAAACTGACCAAGAATCACATTGTTTAAAATTCCACAAAAATGAGAAAAATTCTTAAACGCCGATTCACTGAGAATATATATATATATATATATACATACATACACACACACACACAGACACAAACACACACACATATATATATATATATATATCTTGACATACATATATAGTTACATACACATACACGCACAACAATAAATAATTATATGTATATATATATATTTATACATGCATACATATATTTATGCATGTATATACAAACACATGCATATACACATACACCCATATCGCTCTATAGTAATTCGAGATTTTGGTCCGTACACGAGTTTCATATAACATACTTAAGACAGAGACAAACTGTCTGAATGTGAGATCATAAAAATACAGTTTGTCTCTCCATGGGACGAGCTGTGTGAAACCAGGGTATGGATTAAAATATCTTGTTGCCACATATAAAGTCGTGTTTATATACTCCACACACCTCCTTTTTTTTTCTAACACAAGTGTAGCGTCTTATGCTTTTCAGTAACACACAACTTCTGGTAGGTCTGCGTAGATGTGTGTGTGTGTGTGTGTGAATATATAGAGAGAAGAAATGTATTCCTACGTAAGAAAAAATATAGAATTTGTTTTGGAGTTTTAAAATGCGCACGCACACACATACACACACACAAACATATATATATATATATTTGAATACACCATATAATTACCAATATATGCAGATACACATATCTTAAAAATGACAAATAGATATTCTAACCCCCACACGCACAGTCTGTGTGTGTGTGTATGCATATGTGTAAGTACATCTCTATCTAGCTATCTATATGAATATGTACCGTATATGTATAATATAGCATAGACACAAATATATATATATATATATATATATATATATATATATAAGTAGTATGTATCTATATAAAAAAGATTTAAAAAACAAATTGGAAGTACATGGAAATGAGAAAAAAACTTAAGACAATATCGAAATTGAAAGTCTAAGTACAAGCTCTTACACACCACCACCACAACTGCTGTTTTACCTATCTTCTTTCTCCTGGCACTAATCGCCAATATCTCTCTTTCTCTCTCTCTCTCT
>NC_069006.1:20613679-20614380 GCF_001194135.2 Octopus bimaculoides
TATGTGTAAGTACATCTCTATCTAGCTATCTATATGAATATGTACCGTATATGTATAATATAGCATAGACACAAATATATATATATATATATATATATATATATATATATAAGTAGTATGTATCTATATAAAAAAGATTTAAAAAACAAATTGGAAGTACATGGAAATGAGAAAAAAACTTAAGACAATATCGAAATTGAAAGTCTAAGTACAAGCTCTTACACACCACCACCACAACTGCTGTTTTACCTATCTTCTTTCTCCTGGCACTAATCGCCAATATCTCTCTTTCTCTCTCTCTCTCTTGTATAATGACTATTGACAGCTAACTCTTCCCTACCTCTTTTCAGCAACACCTTTACTGCCACCGCCACTACCGATTTGTCTATCTCTCACGTACAATGTGTGTATGGCGGTGGCCATTCTCAGCCTATCTCGAACGACTGATGAAGACTTGGAATCAAATCGGTTTATTCCATGAAGCGTAAAAACAGACTATTGGTAGACAAATTACCAATAAACGGACACCATGCTTCAATAGCGCATATCGTTGATACAGCTTTACTTCGCCTCCTGTAACCCTATCTCCCAACATCACCTTCACCCATCTCTTTCTTTACCCCCGCCCTCCTTAACATAAACACTATTTGAGTGTTTATGCATGCACATATATATATATATATATATATATATATGCATAC
>NC_069006.1:20614480-20615386 GCF_001194135.2 Octopus bimaculoides
GAAATACCGCTAAGCATTTTGTCCAGCGTGCTAACGATTCTGCCAGCTCGACGCCTTGATATTGACAACAATGAAGTTAGTGATGATGATGATGATGTTCATCATCATCATCATCATGGTGCAGGAACATTGTTAATGACAGCAGGTAAAACATGGTCCTGATGGCAATTCCGAGGAATTGTTTGATCTTCGTGTGGAGAACAATTGGGCCATAATGGTTGATGTAGAGGCTGCATGGATTACAGTTTTGGCATAGCATTTTAGGTGCCACCTTTTCAGGTGTTGTTAACTTATAAGGGATCATAGCCCCCAAATATAGAAATATAAGGTAATAATACAACTTTGTATTGTTTTGTTTTCCTTTTTTAGTTTATTTTATATCTTCCCATGTTGCTCTGGCCTTACACAACAAATCTCTTTGAAATAACATCACATGATGCTTCACCAAAACTACCCCAATTCGAAATATATATATATGTGTACATGCAGAGAGAGAAAAGGTACTTACCATAAACTAGTACAGTCTGAACACATAGTATCCACCAAGACATGGTTAGTAGTGAAAATTTCCCTTTAGCCATTCCTGGAAGAATATAGAAAATCACATTAGTAAAAAAAAAAACAAAACAAAATATATTAAATGAAAGAAAAAAAGACAATAAAAATAAAATGAAGTGAATACATCAAAGTAAGAAGTAAAGTGTAACTTATATACTGGTGCCTACCAATCTACTAATCATCTCTTTACACACACACAAACACACACACAAGATGAACTTTGCCAGTCAGCATTTTGGGGTTGATAATATAAAGATGTTGAGTTCTAGGGTTTAGTGTAGAGACTAAACCCATTCCTTCAGAATTGCTGGCCTTGTGTCTAAATCAGAAACCCTCCTCCTCCTCCTT
>NC_069006.1:20615939-20618166 GCF_001194135.2 Octopus bimaculoides
GTTATTTATATTTGTATATATTCATGTAACGTGTGTGTTCGAGTGTGGTGTGTTTTTCTTAGGCATAGAAATTATTTCTGTTATTTTTACCAACATTTCAAAACATGACCATACAACCCCATCCTCCCCCACACACACAAACTCCACACACACAAACTCCACACACACACACAGATTTCTTAAACCATATTCGTTTTATATAACATTGCACACAAATTGACTTTATTCATATGCACACATAAAATACATTAACAAATACACTGCTATAAAATATATATATACACATACATATATATATACATACATATATATGTGGATATATATATGTCTGCATATACACAAACACAGCAGATATACAATCATATTATACCCTGTCTCTCCCTTTTGTCTCTCTTACTGTCTTTCTTTATATATATATACATATACAAAAATACACAGCATAAACATATATATACATATATAAACACAGACATACATACAGCTGCAACGTTTAGATTGGCTTTAAAACCTTACACACATGCGTACGTACCGAGGATGAACTGGTAAACTAAGAAGATACAATAAAAGCTTGTTTATGATGCTCTTAAATTAAGTTTTGAAAAAAGAAATATTTGGAATTAGTATATGATATTATAAATACAAACAAACAAACAAATATAACATATATATATATATATGCCTGTATATATATATATATATATATATATGTATATATATGTATGCATACACACACATATGTATGTATGTATGTATATATATATATATATATATATATATATATATATATATATATATATATATATATATATATATATATATATGTATGTATATATATATGCATGTATATAGATATATATATATTTCGTGTGTATGCGTGTACACCATCTTTTTAGAAATTTTTTTTTAACCTTTAAAGTTAAGATTTACTTTATTATCAAAAATTATAAATTGCTAGAAGGGGCAAAGTACCAACAGAAAAGTAGGGGGGAACCCCCTTCCCCCCAATTATATGCCAGATGCATGTAAATGTATGCATACATGTGTGTGTGTCTGTGTGTAGGTTTGAGCACGATGTTAAGAATTTTAGCTTTGCTATCCAATGGTTTTTCGTTGGATTCCACAACATGGCACCTTAGGCAAGTATCTTCATTCACAGCTCTGGGTTCACCAATATGTCTTGTGATTTAAACAAAAATAAATAAAATAAAGTAAATTTTATTTTCCAACAGAATGTGGTGGTCCTATAAAGAACGTTATTACTGTTGTTTAAGCCTCAGGAATACATCTTTTCCAGCTGGCTATCAATACACAGTTTGTGTCCGGATAGGGTTTACAAGGGAGGTCATTGCTCCCATCTCCAGCCTTACGTGATACTCACTGACCATGGTTTCTGGGTGGTTACTCCATCCTCAGTAGGAGATTAATCACTGGCTGTTGATGAAAGCTTCTTCCACTTGCAAACATTATATATTCTTTAAGCCACATAAAAATATACATCGGTGTATCTTTTCTGGTGACAAAGACAAATATATGAATTGAGAAACTCAGAGTAGCAAGAAGAGTAAATACAACATATACACCTGTATGTATGCCAGCAGATTTGAGGGGAGGGGTAAGTCAATTACACTGACCCCAATGTTCAGCTGGTACTAATTTTATCGACCCTGAATGGATGAAAGGCAAAACCGACCTTGGTGAAATTTGAACCCAGAACTACCAGCTCATTGCCTTATATGGTGTGAATGAGGCTTTCAGATTTTGGTACAAGGCTTATGCTTTCAGGGAGTAAGGGTAAGTCAATTACGTCGACCCCCAGTATTCAACTGGTACTAATTTTATCGACCCCCAAAAGGATGAAAAGCAAAACCGACCTTGGAATTTGAACCCAGAACTACCAGCTCATTGCCTTACAAGGTGTGAATGAGGGTAAGTTGATTACATCGATCCGAGTGTTCAACTGGTACTTATTTTATGAACCCCAAAAGGATGAAAGGTAAAATCAACCTTGGTGGAATTTGAACTCAGAACTGCTAGGTCATTGGCTTACACGGTGTGAATGACGCTTTCAGACTTTGGTACAAGGCTTATGATATCAGGGGTAAACATAAGTTGATTACATCAAACCCCAGCGTTCAATCGGTACGCATTTTATGAACCCCGAAAGGATGAAAGGCAAAACTGAAGCTAAGGGAATTTGAACTCAATGTAAAGACAAGACGGGATGCTA
>NC_069006.1:20620069-20622746 GCF_001194135.2 Octopus bimaculoides
TGTGTGTCAGTATGCATATATATGTATATATATATATATATATATATATGTATATATATATGTATGTATGTATGTATGTATGTCGGTGTGTTTATGTGTCCATAACGTAGCAGTTCAGCAAAAGGGACCAATAGAATAGGTACTAGGGTCAGTTTGTTCGACTAAAATCCCTTAAAGTGGTGCTCCAGCATGGCCGTAGTCAAAATGACAGAAACAGACAAAAGAATACAAAAAATAATCCGAAAAATTCCTGTAGAACAAAAATTCGCAAAAAAGTTTCTGAAAATTGCCCCCCCCCCCAAAAAAAAAGTTACGAGGGATTATCTGGGGGTGATTAATTCAGAATTCGGCGTAAAGTCATGTATCTACTCATCCAAATTAGAATGGGACAGCAAAGTAATTAAAATACTAGAACTGAGAGAGAAGTGAATGAGAAAAGATGTTACTGAAGGGAAAAGTTTTTTACAAATGCTTAATTATTTATCGATGAAGTTTTACAGGAAGAAATAAACAGTTATTTGTAAATGAGAATATACACCTATCGATGAGATAGGTGTATAGTTAAAGACAGGTGTATCGCTGTGTGTATGTGTGTGTGTTTGTACGTGCACCCACATATCTTGTATGTGTTTATAGACACACGTATATACATACAAACACACATATACATATAAACATATACACGCATATCTCATATATATATAGATATATATATATAAATACACATATATGCATACATTCTCACAAATATAAGTTGTTAACGAGCAATAATTATTTCCATTTTACGTTCTTTAAAGTTTTTCACTATTTAGTTTTCTATAGCAATTTTGCGTATTAATCAAGATTATAGTACTTTGAAAATTATGTAATCATTTACTAATATAACCGTTTAATACGCTGTAACTAATAAACGTTAAGTTAATTTAGAAAGTTAAAGTACATAGCTAGACATAAGCATTGAATTTCCACAGTTAAACTACAAAGTTACCAACACACAGCACACACGCACTACTAAGCGATTCCAATCATCTCCCTTGCATCATACACACAAACGCAGTGGGAGAGGACGATAGAGAGGAAGTTTAACATGTGCGTGTGTGCCATCCTCTGTCGAGCTGCAAGGTTGATCAAAGGTTCTCCATTCGTGGCCATCGCAATTTTTTCATACGTATACACATTCCAGAAAAAGACAACTTGGCTGCCTGGCTTGAAATTATTCATCACTGGATACTAGTTACTAGCCAAGGTTTGGCTGCTATTTCCAGCATACTGCACGACCATATATATATATATATATATATATAAATCAATATAAGTCATATATATACATACCTATATATAATTATACATACACATACACACGTACCTATACATACATATATACATACCTATATATACATACATATCTATATATATATATATATATATATATATATATATATATATATATATATATATATATATATATATATATATATATACATATATATACATGCATATCTATATATACATATATATATACTTGCATATCTATATATATATATGTTATATGCATACATATCTCTATATATATGTTATATACATACATATATCTATGTTGTATACATTTTTATATATATATGTATATATATATGTTATATACATACATATATATAGATATACACATACGCGGGACCGCACATACACACATACACGTGTAAATACACATATGCATACACACACACACACACATACCCATATGCACATACCCGCATATGGAGAGGACTTAGCTAGATGCACATACACCCATACATAAATGTCAAACCAATGTTTACTTAGCCAGGAGGGTGAAAAGTGACACTGAATTAAGTAATTATGGTGGACGTAGACAGTTTAAAGGTGGTGGCGGTGGTGGTGGTGGTGATAGCGCTGGCTGCGGTGTCGTGGGTGGAGTGGTGGGTGGTTGTGGTGATGGTGATGATGATGATGATGATGATGGTGGTGGTGGTGGTGGTGGTAATAGTGCATGTTATAGTTGCGGAGGTGGTGGTGGTGTACTTAACGGTTATATTGGTGGTGGCGGTGGTGGTGGTGGTGGTTGTGATGGGTACGTGCGGTTGTTTTGGCAGTAGTGTTAATAATAATAGTCCGTGGTCGTTGATGGTGATGTCGCGGGTGGATGTAGGCGGTGGTGGTGACGGTGTGGTGGAGGTGATGGGGACAGTTGATGTATAATGATGATGATAGTGATGGTAATGGTGCTGATGGTGGTGGTGGTATTGATGGTGGTTGTGGTATGCTGGAAAAGATTATTGTGATAGCAGGGTCGCGGTGATGGTGACGGAAAGCTTACTGCGAATACCAAAAAATTCTAAATAAATAATAACAATAATAATAATAATAAAGACACAAGAACACACACACACACACACACACACACACACACACACAAAGCTAACATAGAGAACCCTAACATGCACCCACACTCAAACATTCATACACACACACACACACACACACACTGAACAATAGTGTCAACCATTAGCTCCAAAACTATAATTATTTGTAATATAATGCAACGGGGGCTACACCAATTTGTAAAAATAGAAGGGATATCATTCATTTAATTGATCCCGTATCTTCTCTGTACATCAGTATTTGACCCCCTTTCGCTTCTTAGCTATCCAGTAAAGTAAAC
>NC_069006.1:20623285-20623805 GCF_001194135.2 Octopus bimaculoides
ATATATACACACATATATATATACACACACGCACGCATATATACATACATACGCACACACACGCACAAACACACATATATACACATACGCACGCGCACAAACATATACATACATATATGCACGCAAATACACACTCATATATAGATACACACGCACAAACATACACACACACATATACATACATACGCACCCAGACACATACACATGCACGCACATACATACGCACGTACACACACACACACACCTCAGCATACACGTTGGGCTGTAGCGCTAGTATTAAACCCCTTTTATCAGTAAATATATGCTGTTATCTGACATTCGCTTAACCTAGCCGTAATATTCCCTGAAGGAATGTGAGCCGTGCGATACATGCCGAACATACATAGAATAAATGAAAATAGATTCGATTTTAATATAAACCTTTCATATTTATGAGAGACAGCTGGAAAGGGGGAACCCAATAAACTACAGGCATCTTATTTCAATTATAAGGATCTGATTCTTTTAAAAATCACATGGT
>NC_069006.1:20623839-20627024 GCF_001194135.2 Octopus bimaculoides
TATATATATATATATATTATGCATAAACATATATCTGAGATACAGTAACAAGTGCTTGTTTTCTTTGGTGCCACTAATGGGCACCCGATGAGAGAGAGAGAAAGAGAAGGAGTGAGAAAGACAGAGAGAGAAGAGAATGTGTGTGTATGAGAGAGAGAAGGTATGAGGAAGATAAAACAACGATTAATTGTTTTGTTAGTGAAGGCGAAGAATGACCACAGGAGGGAGGGATAATCTGGGTATATAAGTGTGTGTGTGTGTGTGTGGGGGGGGATTTGTCGATACATCATGCTTAATATGTGTATGTCGTATAGCCGAAATGCCAGAAGATCCGGCTGTTGTTCAGGTTAAAACGTATATATTTCATAACTGGACAAAACTAAATAACCCCTGAAGTGACCACGAGAGCGATAGATGCATTTCGCTGTTGTTGAGACTTCTCAGTGTCACGCACTCGTATTACGTTCGAAACGATATCAGACCAGCCAGTCTAAAGTATCATACAAGACACTGTATAAATATACACAGGGTTGCAAAGACAGCACTCAAACATAATAATTTTAATTATATATATATATAAACTTAGATGTGTTTCGACCAAAGATTGGTCTAGGCCATGTCTAACTTAATAGCACCACCCGATAGGATTATCTAAATCCTTTTTGAAGTCAAGTTTTGTTTATGGTCCATTCAAGTAGTGAGTTCTTGTTGAGTGAGTTGTATCCAGGTATGGGTGGCTTATTTGGTATTCTTTGAAGAAATCTGTCCAGACTCCGTTTAAAGGTGATAGGATCCTTTTCCTCTTTTATCAGTTTTGGGACAATGTTAAACAGGGCAGGGCCTGTTGAGGAAAAGAAATTATGTCGCAGTGTACCTATATATATAAGCTTATATAAACAAAATACCATTATTTGCAAAATGGGTTCCTCGACAGTTGTCACAGGATTTGAAGGAAAGAAGAGTGGACGATAGAACTAACTAGAAGCGTTTGAAGCTAATGAAAATACGTTAATGATTTCCGATATGCTGACAGGTGTATAAACTTGGACTTATCTAAAGCGGAGGGAGTAATTTGCATAACCGTACGTACGCTGACAACGTTCATTAATCAAATGATTCCTTTAATACAACGTATCTACTTCATGTTGTTGGCCAGATTCAAGAGCTTGTAACCATCACTACCAATGCAGTCTCTTATGTGTTGTGCGTGTGAGTGGGGCCCACTGTATTGTATAATATATATAACAACATTAGCCAATTTGTAGCAAGACAGATGGTAGGTATTTGAAGTATTGTGTCGGCTATCATTTCTAGCAGATCAAATTACCACCCAGGAGAATTGTAGATGGTTGATACAGTATATAATTGATGCATATGTGGATGTCTGTGTGTATATGTGAGTGAATGTGTGTGTCCGTGTGTGTGGGGATAGAGAGAACGGGCGGGAAACCCGAGGTTTTTTTTTAGTGACACTGATTGATGATGGCGCCCTTTTCTTTTGTTTTCGTTTCAAATAAGAAAAACAATAATTTGTTGTTGTTGTAGATATAATGTGTATAGGGGTGGGTCCTTGGTGGGCGCTTGCTGGGGCCTCGGTGAGAAAGAAAAACAAGGCAAACGATGAAATCGTGTGGGAATATAGTATTATGTCCGGCAGGGGTTCTATTTATCAGGAAAAGGGGTAATTATTTTCATGTACAGGTCTACACACAAACACGTATGCATATGTATGTGTGCGTATATATGTATATATATATATATATATATATATAGGCATGGTTGTGTGGTAAGAGGTTTTCGTCCCGACCACATGGTTCCAGGTTCAGTCCCACTGTGTGGTACCTGGGCAAGTGTCTTCAGTTATATATATATATATATATATATATATATATATAGGCATGGTTGTGTGGTAAGAGGTTTTCGTCCCGACCACATGGTTCCAGGTTCAGTCCCACTGTGTGGTACCTGGGCAAGTGTCTTCAGTTATATATATATATATATATATGCCTATATGTGCGCGCGCGAGCGGTCATCTGTGTTTGCTTTCAACCACCGATTGACAACCGGTGTTGGTTCGTTTACATCACCGTAAATTGGCAATTCAACAAAAAAGACCAATAGAATAAATACTGGTGTTATAAAAAAAAATCTGCTGGTATTGATTTGGTCGACTAAAACTCCCCCATGGCGTTGTCCTAGCATGGCCGCAACTGAAGCAAGTAAAAGATAAGACTTTGCCTTTCATCCTTTCGGAGTCGATTAAATAAGTACCAGTTACGCACTGGGGTCGATGTAATCGACTTAATCCCTTTGTCTGTCCTTGTTTGTCCCCCTCTATGTTTAGCCCATTGCAAGCAATAAAGAAATAATTATTATTAACCGAGTTCGACTTTGCCTTCCATCCTTTCGGGATCGATAAATTAAGTACCAGTGAAACACTGGAGGTCGATGTAATTAGTCCTCTCTCTTCAACTTACCGCGGTCAACCTTGCCTCTCGTTCTTTCAGGTACGATACTATGGAACCAGTCCAGTTTAAGACAATTGACTAACGGAATCGTTACACCATCGGAGGAGAAGCATTGCTATATTTCGTTCCAGTTCTTTAAGTTCAGAATTCTTGGCTGGCAGAACTTTAAATCCGCCCCACGATTTAACGCAATCAGTTGGTTCATCGAACGGTTTTGCTGGGTACACTCTGCAGTTGAGGGCCAAAACTTCGATTGAGAAAAACCCTTTTCCTTCCATTACATCATGAGAGGACATGCGCGTTATTACTTTGTCTGTAAATGGTAAAACCAAAGGGGGTCGAGTGATCATTTTGATTGATAGGCCCCTTTCGTTATTTCGCAATCTTTAGTCATATCTGTATGTCATTAAAAACAAGAAAGTAGCCATATCAATTGTAAAATCAAACCACATTTAAATGGAACCGATGCGAATGACAGTCCAGCTATGCCTATCTCAGCCGACTTTTTTTTCAAAGGCATTCCATAAGCCATAGAATTACGTTATAGATATGTGTGTATAATATGTGTATAGATATATGTATATATCTACATGTGCATTTATATATATATATATATATATGATTTAGTTTAAAAGAGTTCCAACACTGTCTGTTTTTTATGTTTTATTTATATTCCTGCAGAACCAATGTGGGGTATAGAATATGGAATATACAATA
>NC_069006.1:20627042-20627597 GCF_001194135.2 Octopus bimaculoides
CTTGTTTTAGTTATTGGACTGTGGTCATGCTGGGACACCGCCTTCAAGTGTTTTAGTCGAACAATTACATCGACTCAACTGGGACTTATTTCATCGTTCCCAGTAGGACGAAAGGCAAAGTCGACCTCAGCGAAGTTTTAAACTCGGGACGTAAAGACGGACGAAATGCCACTCACCATTTCGTCTGGCGTGCTAACGATTCTGCCAGCTCGCCTCCTTCAGCTGTCAATAAATATTAGCAATAATAATTAAAAAAAACAACTGATTGCAACAACAACAACAACGACGACAACAGTAACAATAACAACACTGACAATGACAACATGGCGAACACAGCTGACAACGACCATGTTGATGATGACGATTGTAAAGATGAAGATGGTGATAGGGATGCTGCTGACTGCATTGATAAGAATAATGATGATGTGGACATTTCTAAATACCACTTGTGAGTAATAACCACAAAAAGAACGTGTGTGTGTGTGTGTGTGTATTATACACACGCAACCTATGTTAGCATACAAACACACACACGGATATACATAATTATGCATA
>NC_069006.1:20629654-20630206 GCF_001194135.2 Octopus bimaculoides
ATATATATATGTGCCTCTCCGTATGTTGTAGAGGTGTCTTGTACGTTTGATCGTCGTGTGAGGAAGTTTTCTTCGTTCAAGGTAATATATATTGGAATCGTGGTGGTGGTGGTGGTGGTATTGGTGGTTTTGTTAGTGGTGGAGACTTCCTGTGGTTGTCCTATTGGTTGTGGTGGTAATATTTGTGAATGACAATGGCAGTGATAATATTATTCTTAATAGTAATAGTAGTAGTAGTAGTAGTCATATGTTCCGTTCGTTCAAGGTACAAAAGACGGGAGTCGGGTGGTGGTGATGTGTCTAAGATAGTTTGCCGTATTGCTGCCTCTCCAGACGGCGGCGGAGGTTTCATAACTGTGGTGGAAGTTAATATGGCGGTAAATTGTAATAGAGGCGGTGGTAGAAGTCGTAGTGGTTGTGGTGTACGAGTCTCAGGGTGGCTAATCGGGGTGGGTGTGAAAGCTTTGTAAAGAGTTTTTTGCAAACCCAAGTCACGTGACCTCTCCCCTTCCAAAAACTCCGCCCCCTACCTCTGTTATTAAAGCATGGGTC
>NC_069006.1:20633132-20634772 GCF_001194135.2 Octopus bimaculoides
GAGGGTGATGACAGTGGAGTGATGACAGGAGTGGGCGATGGGTGGTTGGGTGGGTGAAGTGAAGAACAGTGGATGGGGGGGATGTGTGTGGCGTGTGTTTGCATGCAATTATTCGTGAATGTATGTCAAAAGGCATGTGTATGTGTACACACACACAAATGCATATATCTATAGAAATATATACATATACACACACACGAACACATGAAAAATACACACACACACACATTACTGCATGTGCGTGAAATTTGTATAATGATACGTGTGTTGCAAGAAGATATTTATGCAGATAAATGCTTGCATATATATGTGTGTGAGTGTATGTGTGTGAGTGTATGTGTGTGAGTGTTCCTTACCAACCACACGCTTCTGGGTTCATTCCCTCTGCGTGGCGCCTTGGGCAGGTGTCTTCTACTATGGCCTCGAGCCGACCAAAGCCTTGTGAGTGGATTTGGTGGACGGAAACTGCAAGAAGCCCGTCGTGTGTGTTTGTGTATATATATATATATATATATGTGTGTGTGTGTGTCCAACATCGCTTGACAACCGGTCTTGGTGTGTTTATCACCCCCCCCCCCTGTAACTTAGCGGTTCGGGAAAAGAGACCGATAAAATAAGTACTAAGGCTTACAAAGAATAAGCAACTAACAGAATAATAAAGATACATGCATGATTGAATGTAAGAGTGTCAGTCTGTGTTTGTGTGTCCGTGCTTAAGACTATGATGTTAAAATTATATAAGAGCTATCAGTCAAAGATATACCCTTAACCTAAAAAAAAAGCCCCACCCAAAGAAACAAGAAAAACAAAAACAAAAAGAAATTAAATCTAGGGAGGGATAGAGAGAGGAGAGAGTGAGAGATAGAGAGAGAGGAGAGAAAGAGCGACTTACACACAAAGAGAGGGTTAAGAGGGGGGTAAAGGGCGGAGGATTTATATATAAAACAAGCAAAGAGTAACGAAAAGGAGGAGAGAAGAGAAAAAGTGTGAGAGAGAGAGAGAGAGAGAGAGAGAGAGAGAAAGAGAGAGAGAGAGAGAAGAGGGGACAAGTCCAAATAAATAAATATAACTGAAGAAGAAAATTCCCCGAAAATTTTAGAGGTTCTCCCCCCTCACAATCGTTTGACTCCACCACCAACACCACCACCGAAATCGCCTCAGAAAATAATAATAATAATAATAATAAGTACAAAACGTTATTAAGCCCAGCAGCCGTTGGTGGGAAAGAAGGGTTGTGTTTGAGATTGGATAGGGGACAAAGCTGATTCGATTGATACAGGCAATCAGGTATCTTTTGCTGGGTTTAAAATCACTGAATATGCGAGCGTGTATTATACACATACAAGCAGAGAGAGAGAGAGAGAGAGAGAGAGAGAAAGAGAGAGAGAGAGTAAAGAGAGAGAGAGGTATGTGTCTGTTTGTATGAATGAATGTGGACATATACGTGTACATATGTAGTGTGTGTGTGTATACAATGTATCTACACTACACGTACTCAATGTATCTACACGTACTCAATGTATCTACACGTACTCAATGTATCTACACGGGATAAACATGTATAGACGCATAAAAAAATCTTTATATACCTGAATTTGTGTATATATATATATATATATATATATATATATATATATATA
>NC_069006.1:20634782-20635727 GCF_001194135.2 Octopus bimaculoides
ATATATATATATATATATATATATATATATGCGTGTGTGTATACATATGTATCTAAATGTATACTATATGAATACTATATACACACACAAATCTATATACATATACATACGCACTTGTAAATATATACTAACGTGCATACACGCACACACGCGCACAAACACACTCCCCCACCAACTACAGTAAAAATATATTAAAAAAAAACTATAACATTATAAATAAAATGAGAAAAAAAAGAAAAAAGCTTATAAGCCGGTTGAGGTGGTAAAGGCGGTGATGGTGGTGGTGGTGGTAGCAGTTGTAAGATGCGGAAGAGAAGCGGTGGAGGCGGTGGCTATGAATGGTGGTTGTAGTAGTGAAAGCGATGGCGGCGACTATAATAACGATAGTGGTGGTGGTGGTGCTGGTGGTGATCGTGGAAGTGGTTGGAGCGGCGGTGGCGGTAGTGGTAGTGGTAGCAGTGGTCGTTACGATGGTAGCTGTGGTGGTGATGGCGTAGTTATAGAACTTAAAGATGGATAAGAACACTTAAGAAGGAAGTAAACTTTGACTCTGCACATCTCTCGTTCACACACACAAACACACACTCTCTCTCTCTCTATCACACATCTATTTTTCTCTTCCTGTATATATATATCTGTCTGATGTCTGCCTTTTGCTATATATCTTTCTGTCTACCTCTGTATACATCTCTACCTCTCTCGCTGTTTATCCCACTGCGTATATTTTATATATATATATCTATATATATAATATATATATATCCCGCCCTTTCTCGCTTATTCTCTCTATTATCCATCTCGTTTCCTCTCTCTCCATATGTGTGTACATATCTGTCTGTCTCTCTCTCTCTCTCTCAAACTCTTTTTCGCCATTTTCAATCTCTCTTTGTTCCACAGAATACATATATATATATATATATATATATATATATATATATATATATA
>NC_069006.1:20635744-20636669 GCF_001194135.2 Octopus bimaculoides
ATATATATAGACACACGAACGTCTCTCTATCTCTCTCTGTCTGTTCATCTCTCAACTGTTTTCTTTCTCTCTCTCTCTCTCTCTCTCTCTCTCTCTCTCTCTCTGTTCCTGGATATAATGGTCTCTCATTTTCTGTAACTAACTTCTCTACAAACGTTTCTCTCTACATATGTCTCTCCCGTCTATCGCTCTCCGCCCAGGTCTTTGCCTGTCTCTCTCTGTCTATCCCCCTCTCTCCCTTCCTCTCCCTAAACATGTCTGTCTTTCTCTCAGTTTCTCGCATTCTCTCTGTCACTTTCTCAGTCTCTCTATAAAGAAAAGAGAGAGGAAATAATGGGACGGGCAGAAAATACTATGGAAAAAAAAGCAACGAGGTGTGGGTGAATAATTTAGGGGATGTGATACTAATGGTGGTGGTGGTGGTGGTGGCGATAATGGCGTTGACAGTGGAGGGAGGGGTTGGTAATGGTGGTTGTAGTGGTGGTGGTGGTGGTGGTGGTAGTAGTGGCAGCGGTGGTTATGATGTGGTGGAGGGGTGGGGTGGCATTGGTAATGGTGGTGGTAGTAAGAGTTGAACAATGTGAGAGGTGGAAGTCGAAACATGGCAGCGGGATTGATGGTGATGGTGTGAGTTAAACAACTGTAGTAGCGGTAGTAGTTGTAGTGGTGGTAGTAGTAGTAGTAGTTGTAGTTGTGATGGTAGTAGTAGTATTGATGTTAGTTATATTTGTTGTAGAAGTAGTAGTAGTAGTAGTAGTGGTGGTAGTAGTAGTGGTAGTAGTAATAGAAATAGCAGTAATAGTGGTTGTGATGGCGGTGGGGGGAGGGGGTCCGTCGTCGATTTAATGATACGAGCCTACTGACGGTGGTGGTGGTGGTGATTGGGGAGTGGTTGGGGGTGGTTGATGAGGCGGTGTGGCGTAGA
>NC_069006.1:20636969-20637591 GCF_001194135.2 Octopus bimaculoides
TGTGTGTGTGTGTGTGTGTGTGTGTGTGTGTGTGTGTGTGTGTGTGTGTGTGTGTGTGTGTGTGTGCGTGCGCGCGCGGACCAAATGTGTGAGATCGAATGGGACAATTTGGAAGACAGACTTACAGATTGATGTGAATAGCAGAGATAAATAAATGGATAGATAGATTGACAGATAGATAGATATTGATAGATAGAGATAGACAGACAGACAGAGACAGACAGACAGACAGAGAGAGACAGATAGATAGGTAAATAGACAGACAGACAGATAGATAGACAGATAGAGAAAGAGAGAGAGAGAGATGTGAGAAAGAGAGGGATAGGGAGGCAGAGAGGAGGGAGGGTAAGAGTGAAAGAGAGCGAGAGTGAAGTCAAGTAAGGGGTATTGAGAGGGAAAGGAACTTTAGGAATCTTAAAGTGGCAAAAGGGGACATAATGAGAAGCTGTATGGCTGAGGGGTAGAAGGAGTAGAAGTGTGAGATGGGAAGGAAAAAAAAGGAGGAAGTGGGGGGTCAACAAATGTATGTTTGTGGCATTTAGGGAGAGTAAGGAGTAGGGGGGGAGAGAGAGAGTAAAAAAAGTAATGAAGATTAAGGTTGAGGGAGGGAAGAGCGGTAGAG
>NC_069006.1:20638027-20640153 GCF_001194135.2 Octopus bimaculoides
ATTTGTGCAAAAGAGTCAAAGAATAGAAGATACAAGTTTCAAATTTATTTAGATTATTATTATTATTAGTAGTAGTAGTACGGCAGGGAGCTGGCAGAATCGTTAGCGCGCTGGACGAAACGCTTAGCGGTATTTCGTCTGCCGTTACGTTCCGAGTTCAAATTCCGCCGAGGTCGACTTTGCCTTACATTCTTTGGGGGGGTCGATTAAATAAGTACCAGTTACGCACTGGGGTCAATGCAATCGACTTAATACCTTTGTCTGTTCCCTCTGTGGTTAGCTCCCTGTGGGCAATAAAGATATAAATTATTATTATTATTATTATCATTATTAATTGAGCAGTTGATGTAATCGACTCATCCCTTCCCCTCAAAATGTCAATACTAACAGTTACACACACACACACACTTTCTACTATTTCTTTTTCAAGCTTCTCGATGTAAAATTGTGAGCTGATACATATGTTGTATCTTCGGAAGGTCATTTTGCCAATAAAAACACATGCACTGCTTGAATTTCACTTTTTTTTATTTTTTGTTAAATAAAGCTGGTGAGCTAGCAGAATCATTACAGCATTCCGGCTCTCAACGTCCTCGGTTCAATTCCTGTTGGACTGAATTTTGCTTTTTATTCTTCGGCGGTCGATAAAGGAATATATCAATTGAGTATTTTAGTTGTTGTAATTGACGTAATTCCCAAAGATTGCAGGCCTTGTGCCAAAATTTCAAGCAATAACCAATTAATTAAGAGTGATGAATGAGCAGAATCGTTAGAGCATCGCAAATAAAGGACTTGCGTTCTTTGTTCATGCTCTTTACGTTCTGAGTTCAAATCCACACGACGTCAGTTTTGCGTTTCATCTTTTCATTTAATAAATGACAGAGATTAGTAAAGTAATGAAGGCAGTGCAGGAATGAAGTGAATGACGGAAATGAATGAAATACTGAGTAGAACAGAGGATTAAGGTTAATGAACGATAGAGGTGAAAGAAGGAATGAGGTGAGTGAATGAATGAATGAGGCAAACAAGTGAATGAGTTTAATGAATGGCAGAGGTCAATGAAATTAACAAGGTAATTAAATAATGAGATATATGCAGGAATGAGGTGAATAGAAGGAAGAATCAGGTGAATGAATAACGGAGGCGAATGAAGGAATGAAGTGAATAAAAGACATGATGTGAAGGAAGGATTGAGGCGAATGAGAGAAAGAGTTATTAATAAGTATCTCCTCTTGACCTAATAACGAAAGAATGAGGTGAATGGTATGGCTAAAGAAATACCTTTCTGGCTTGCACTGATTTAGTATTCATGACCAATATAGAAAGAGGGGATGGTTAATCAAGCCATCTTGATGGGTTCCTGGCTGCGGATTTAATTCCGACCTTTAATTCCGTACCAACTGAACTTATTATCTTCGGCCTTAAATTATCTTGCTGCACAATACATATATGCACATATGCATGTTCTCTCTGTGTGTGTCTCTCTCTCTCTCACACACACACAGACACAATTATATATGCTTATACTCACACACACACACATATATATATGTGTGTGTGCGTGAGTGCGTGTACGTGTGTGTGTATCGGATTCAAATATACAGGAATATACTTACACATATATACATACGTACGTAAAAGTGATTATACGCATGCATTTGTCTAAGCAGGAACACAAAATATACTCACATTTACCCCTACATATGTATGCATACACAAATACATCATGCACGGATATGCACATATACAGACATATACTCATACACACAACCGGTGTGGGTTTGTTTACGACTCCATTACTTAGCGGTTCGACAAGAGCAATCGATAGAATAGGCACCAGACTGAAAATAAGTACTGTGATGGCTTTGTTCGACTAAACCCTACAAGATGGTGCTCCAGCATGACCACAGTCCAATGACAAGACTACAATGGGGATTTTTTTTCCTTGTATAAAGGAAAAAAATGACGGGATGGTCACGGTTGGAATATTTCTGATCAGCTCTGATTTGTGGGGGGTTAATAAACAACAACCCAATTATCGTTCACTTACCCAATTCCCCACCCTAAAGAAATTCCATGCAAGTATTATCCGTCGATTTGATGACCATCATCATCATCATCATCGC
>NC_069006.1:20641101-20641717 GCF_001194135.2 Octopus bimaculoides
ACCCCTTGCAAGTTTTTTAAAACTGAGGATCATTAAAGTTGGGTATATTAGGAAGATTATATACACATATATAGAATATATATATATATATACCGTCCTTCCAGCTGTCTCTCATAAAAATGGAAGACATTATAAGCGGTTTTGTTGACGGCGTCCATTTATATTAGTGATGTATTATGTCAGACATGTATTAACATAGCTAAGATGCTAAGATATGTAAATGAATGCAAATAAATAAAAAAATGTGAATTGCAAATCAAAACTTGCAAATGATTACAAGTCTTGCATTTATGAAGAAAACATCGTTGAAGTTCGGACATGTGTGTGTGTGTGTGTGTGTGTGTGTGTGTGTGTGTTTTGCCGAAATAGTTGTTGAGATATACGATCTGATAAGATGGTGGGCGTATAAAAATACCAATTTACGTAATTTTGTCCTAATAAGCAATGTAATGGACTCGCATTTCAAATTAAACTACATTATTAACTGCGCGTGTATCGATGTTTAGAGCTACACACTCTTTTCTTTTTACCACACACACACATACACACACACGGACACACATACGAGGGGCTGCTGAAAAGTTCCTGGCTTTGGGTAAAAGGAGGATCAATTAAT
>NC_069006.1:20648347-20650389 GCF_001194135.2 Octopus bimaculoides
TGAAGAGTCATTATTTTCGTCTCACCTCTGCGACCAGGTCGGACAGTTACCCTGCAACGAAGTAGTGGGATATATATATAGGAGTGGCTGAGTGGTAAGTAGTTTGCTTACCAACCACATGGTTCCGGGTTCAGTCTCACTGTGTGGCACCTTGGGCAAGCATCTTCCACTATAGCCTCGGACCGACCAAAACCTTGTGAGAGGATTTGGTAGACGGAAACTGAAAGAAGCCCGTCGTGTGTGTGTATATATATATATCTATATATATATATATAGTGTGTGTTTGTCCCTCCCAATATCGCCTGACAACCGATCATGGTGTGTTTACGTCCCAGTAACCAAGCCGTTCGGCAAAAGAGACCGATAGAATAAGTACAAGGCTTACAAAGATTAAGTCCTGGAGTCGATTTGCTCGACTAAAAAAGGCGGTGCCCCAGCATGGCCGCAGCCAAAATGACTGAAGCAAGTAAAAGAATAAACGAATATACATATATATAGTCGTATACGGAATAGGCCGTGTATATATATATAGATATATACATATACATACATACAGAGAAAGCAAGGGAAAGAGAAAGAGAGAGGGATAGATTCAGAGATAGGACGACGGAAAGTGAGAGTATAAAAGGATTTGAAAATCTGAGAGTGAGTGAGGGTGTGCGTGTGTGGGGAAGAGAGGAAGAAGCTGCGTGTATGAGGCGGTTTGTTTGTTTGTGTGAGAGTATCATATTTAGCGTGAGCATGCGAGAAAGTGTGTGTGTGTGTGCATGCGTGAGTTTTGTTAGTGTTGGCGAGCACCGCATGTGCTTGTTTTAATTATCCTATTACGACTAATGATACAACTGTGGAATAAACATCTAAATTTGCTGACAGATTGACAGTTAACTCGGTAATTTATTTTTCCTATAATTTGAAACTATTTTCAGGGGTTAAAATCTTTTCCTCCGCCCTTCTACAGAATCAGCGCTATCCAATTTCAGGGCCCATTTCGGAGAAATACCCAATTTTTGTAAGAATTATCTCACATTTCAAAGGCATATTTACCATTTGGAAGTTATATTTTTATCTCGTATCTTTTTACTTTCTTTCATTCATTGGACGGCGGCCATGCTGGGGCACCGCGTTGAAGGCTTTTTAATCTAACACATCGCCCCCGTTATGTGCTCTTTTGTTTTGTTTTTAAAAAAAATCTGGTACTTATTCTATTGAATCCCTTGGTCGAATCGCTAAGTTACAGGGACGCGAACAAACCAATACTGGTTGCTAACTGCTAATAGGACACACACACACACACACACACATTCTTGGCCTGGCTTCGCGAACGAAGATATCCATTTTTGTTGCAGATTCGCTGATGCCCGATGTGTCTGATGCTGGCATAGATATTCAAATGCGAAAGCTTCCACACAGTTTCCGTTTACCAAATTCATTTATAAGGCATTTCCCAGTCCGGAGACTGTAGTAGAAGGCATTTACCCGAGATGCCTTGCAGTGGGACTGAACCCGAGACCAACATTATTAGGAAACAAGTTTCTCTAATTTTGTACAAGGCCAGCAATGCTGAGGAGAGAGTGAAGTCCATCACATCGACCCCAGTACTCAACTGGTACTTGCTTGCTTACATATTTACACACACACAGAGAAGCACAAACACACACGCGATCAGAAATACAGCACGCACACACACACACATATTCACACACGCACGCACGCACAAATAAACAGACATATACACACATACTTAGTAATACATGCGTACACAAATACATAAATACATATATACACAAATGCTTACATACACACGTGCTTACACACACATACATACACACATGCTTACACACACACGTACACACACGCACATACACATACATAATGTGCACTCCCACATATACATGGTAATATACACAACACAGGTACGCGCAATCACACACACACACTTTGTTATATACATAGGCATAGATCTAAGTACAGGAACATACACACACACACACACACACACACACTTTGTTATATACATAGGCATAGATCTAAGTACAGGAACA
>NC_069006.1:20651070-20652379 GCF_001194135.2 Octopus bimaculoides
GGGGATGGGGTGGGGTGGGGGTGGCGGAGCGAGGCAGAGAAGGAGGGCGGGGTAGAGGGTGTACATGAAAGGGGGGAAGTGGATAGTGGGTTACATGTGGGAGGGATAAGGGAATATGGCGGTATAGATTACAAAGGGACACACACACACGTGTGTGTGTGTGTGTGTGTGTGTGTGTGTGTATACACATACTACACACATATCTGCATATATACACACACATATAAACAAATACGTATCTTAATCTACATGTGCATATACATACACACATATACATGTATGTATACAAACATACATATACTTATGTATGTATATATACATACAAATATACATTTACTTATGTATATGTATACATATATATATATATACACATATGTCTGTATATATGTGGATATATATATATATATGCTCACATACATATATATGTGTGTATATATATGTGGATATATATATATACACACACATACCAACACGCACATATCTTTGTCCATAAATTATACACACCTATATAAGTATATAGATATACATATGCATAGCTATGCACACACATACTACAACTGAATACACACACACACAGACATTAGAAAAACAAAGAGAGAAATGGAGAATGGGTTATTTCTTATCTTTTACCCTAAACACAAACACGTTTCTTCATATAATCCCAAGAATGTAATCACCTCCACCACCACCACCAACACCACCACAGGAACCACCTCCACAACAATCATCCAGCCACCACCATTACTACTACTACTACCACCACCACCACCACCACCAACAACAACAACAACAACAACCCCTCCACTACCACCATTAAGACCAAAGCGACTTCCATCGCAAATACCTCCACTCCAACCACATCCTGTACAATAACCACGACCACCACCATTACTGTCGTCACAATCACTGGCACACCAATCATCACCGCCATCATAATCACCACCTGCACTACTACTACAACTACTATCAATACCACAACGCTACTACAATCGTCGCCAAAACCACTTGCAAACCCAAACACCACTACCACAACCACCACCACAGCTGCCACTACTACAAACATCATTGCGATCACAACATTCATAGCAACACTACCACCACTACTACTACTACTATTTCTACTACTACTGCTGCTGCTGCTACTACTACTTCTACTACTGCTTCTACTATTACTGCTACTACTACTGCTGCTGCTGCTACTACTACTACTACTACTGCTACTACTACTACCACCACCATTTCAATCATCATCACAACAACCATTATTGCCACAACTGCTACTATTATGACTACAATCAGAACCACAACT
>NC_069006.1:20652855-20655637 GCF_001194135.2 Octopus bimaculoides
GTAACCCCAACTACCACTACTAACACCGACACCACAAACCTTAAGCACAACCACTACTACAATCAGCACCACCACCACCGATATGAAAGAAGTAAAAATGTTTTAACGGTCTCCGGTCCGCCCACGTATCCTTCCCCAACCCTCCATCCCAATGCGATCCTTCTTATTTCGTCCCCTTACCGTCTTTCCCTTCTCCAAGAAAGGCTTTGAGACTTTGAAATCAATCGAGTGTGGAAAGGAAAGCGGGAAGGAGAGAAAGAAAGACAAGAAAGAAAGGCAAGAAAAGAAAAAAAGAAGAAAAAAACGAAAACTCAAAACAAAAGCAACGGAAAAAAAATCCTACAAAAGTATAATAATAATAATAATAATAATAATAATGGTGATGATGGTAAAATCGAAAAACAAAGATTAAGAAGAAAAGAAAAAGCTGAAGAAATTTCCAGTCGAATGAACATCATGACGCAATCTTTGATGTTTTGGAAACATAAAATTTCAGATATCAGGAGAGCAAAGAATCAACTAGAAGTCACTCACGCACACACACTCAGCTTACTCGCTTTTACTCACTCACTCATTCATTCATTCATTCACTTTTGCTCACTCATTCAGTTACTCACTCACTCAGTCAGTCAATCATTGTCACTCGCACTATCACGCAGTCTTGTTTCGATCGTTTTACTCTTCACTGTCAGTCAGTCAGTCAATCAATTGTCCAAGCAGACGAATATAAAGTGAGAGAGAGACATCGTGGAGATGTGTGTGTGTGTGTGTGTGTGTGTGTGTGTGTGTGTGTGTGTGTGTGTGTGTGTGTGTGTGTGTGTGTGTGTGTGTGTGTGTGTGTGTGTGTGTGTGTGTGTGTGTGCGCGTGTGTAAATGACTGTACGTACGTGTTTGCGTATGTGTGCATATATGCATGTACGTGAGTATGAGTATGTATGAGTGTATGTGCATATGTACATGTGTGAGTGCATGTGTTATTTCTTTACTACCCACAAAGGGCTACACACAGAGGGGACAAACAAGGACAGACAAACACGGATTAAGTCGATTATATCGACCCCAGTGCGTAACTGGTACTTATTTAATCGACCCCGAAAAGATGAAAGGCAAAGTCGACCTCGGCGGAATTTGAACTCAGAACGTAGCGGCAGACGAAATACCGCTAAGCATTTCGCCCGGCGTGCCAACGTTTCCGCCAGCTCGCCGCATGTGTGCGTACTTATGTGTGTATGTGTGTATGTAAGACTGTACGTGTGTATGTGCATGTACATATGTATATGTATGTGCATGTGTGCGTACTTACGTGTGTATGAGTTTATGTGTATATGTATATATATGTATGTACATGTGCGTGTATGTATATGTATATGTACGTGTATGTGCGCGCTGTTGTTGTTGTTGTTACTGCAAAGAGGTTTGTGTAAGTAAATAACAAGGCAAAAGCGAGGCGGGGGTGGAAACATGCGGAATAAGGGTTCGAAATGAAACGGAAGCAGCATGGTCAATATGAAGAAATAAATAAATAAATTAAAATATAGTAAAAAAAAATATATATATATGGTAAAAAAAAATGCTGAAAAACATACAGCAAATTCAACCACAAAAACAAAAAAATATAACGAAAAAAAAAGAGTATATTTTTTTTAAATACTAAAAAAATATAAAAATGCCAAAAAAAATCAATCAAGAACAAACGAAGAAAAAAAAAATAACTATATAGGGAAAGGAAGAGTTAAAAAGAACAACAACAACAACAACAATAGTAACACTAACAATAATAGGAACCACAAGAAATGTAGGAAAAATAACAAAAACAAATTATACGTGTGCATATGTGTGTGTGTGTGTGTGTGTATATGTGAGTGTGTATATGTATATATATATGTGTGTGTGTGTGTTTGTGTCTGTGTCTGTGTGTGACAGGCAATTCCGTTGAGGTTTTGGGCAAGACTCGAACCATTAAACACAACATTGATTGATGGAAAAAATATGAAGTCCTCTTGAAGACGACAACGATGACGGTCATATAAATTAGGGTTCGGGATTGTTTGTATAGGAAAGAAGAAAGAAAGGAAGAGTAGATAGATAGATAGATAGATAGATAGATAGAGAGAGAGAGAGAGAGGTGAGTTATCCGTCTGCGGATGGATAAATAGCCAGTGTTGTTGGGGATTGGTGAGGTGGACGGCCGTTAGTAGAAGGCTAATGGTGGCGGATTGCTTGGCTAGATTGATGAATGAATGGCACCGTGGATAAGCTGGAGGGTGGGTGGAGGCGGGAACTTTCTAGATTCGTTGGTTGAGATGGAGTCGGTCGGTCTCTGTCTGTATACACAGTATCGAAAAGATTCCGTACAACCTCCAGAACTGAAAGAGTGCTCTATATACTTGTAGTCAATAGAGCTTGAATAATATTGGTTTCAAATTTTGGCACAAAGCCAGCAATTTCGGGGAGGGGAGGAGTAAGTCGACTACATCGACTCCAGTGATAAACTGGCCCCTTGGGCAAGTGTCTTCTACTATAGCCGCGGGCCGACCAAAGCCTTGTGAGTGGATTAGGTAGACGGAAACTGAAAGAAGCCCATCGTATATATGTGTATATATATGTATGTGTGTTTGTGCGTCTGTGTTTGTCCCCCCCAACATCACTTGACAACCGATGCTGGTGTGTTTACGTCCCCGTAACTTGGCCGTTCGGCAAAAGTGACCGATAGAATAAGTACTAGGCTTACAAAGAGTAAGTCCTGGGGTCGATTTGCTCGACTAAAGGCGGTGCTCCAGCA
>NC_069006.1:20655647-20656309 GCF_001194135.2 Octopus bimaculoides
GGGTCGATTTGCTCGACTAAAGGCGGTGCTCCAGCATGGCCGCAGTCAAATGACTGAAACAAGTAAAAGAGTAAAATAGTATATATATATAATATGCCACAGAATCGCTCCAAAACAGACAGCAATGTTTAAGTTTTGTTCACGTCAAATTAGGTTACCCAGGAAGAAAACCAAACGATACCAAACTAAGCGACCTCCACAGACAATGAATCCTCAAAGACTTTTACAAGAATGGGGGACAACCCAGAGTAACGAGACTAAGATATAAGAAATTCCTAATCAAGCATAACATATATGCATTTCCGCCATCATATACATACATACATACGTGCGGGTGTGTGTCTGTGTAGTTTATAATCGGCAGAAAGTTACAAAAGTGACTTTAGGGTAAGAAGCATCGTGCAGGGCACATATACATATATCTACATAGCTTACGTTAGAAGCTGCCTTATCTTCGAAACGTCTAGTTAGAATAGAGGCAGCTGACGAAGGATTAATTCCAAGTGGCTATCTGTTTTCCTATGTGTTCGTTCCGTTGTCTGTAGTTCGTTGTTCTAACGTCCTGTACCCTGATATGCATCTATATACACATGTAGATGTAAGTATGTACATATGTGTGTGTATACATGCATATATATTCTTTGTAATATATATATATATAT
>NC_069006.1:20656319-20658915 GCF_001194135.2 Octopus bimaculoides
ATGTGTAGATACATCTGCATACCCACACGTAAAATAAGATACACGACGCGAAAGAATAAAAGTAAAAAAAAATTATGTTTATTGGGGGTTGGTGAATTAAATGAAGCAGTATAAAGATATATATATATATATATATATATATATATAAGGAGAACGACAGCCAGTAAGAGGGAGCAGAGATGGTATATGATAGACATGTAGATGATCCCATCATCGCGATACAGCCCGCTCCGCCCTGCATCACTTACATACCGCATCTTTTAGATAGATGCTGCACCAGTGTAGCGGATCACTGCACAATTAATCAAGGGAATCACCAAGAAATTCCATGCAGAGCATTCTAGACATTTTCTAAAGTAAATACAAAAACAGAATAGTCACAGATTGAGATTAATGGTAGAATAAACAGAGGTTACTCATACACACACACACATGTATGTATGTATGTATATATATATATATATATATATATATATATACACACACATGTATGTACATAGATATAAGTATATGCTTATATGTGTGTATATATATACATGTATATACATAGATACAAGCATATGAATATATGTGTGTACTTAAACACACACACACATTTATATATATATATATATATATATATGCATAATGAATATGAGTATATAGGTGTGTATATCTATTTCTGATATGTACGTGCGTGGTGTGTACATGTCTATATCTTTGAATATTTACGTGTTTATATATATATATATATATATAATACAAAGAATATATATACATGTATACACACATATATGTACATACTTACATCTACATGTGTATATACATGTATATCAGGGTACAGGACGTTAGAACAATAAACTACAGACAACGGAACGAACACAATATATATATATATATATATAGATATATACATGTATATATACATGCCTTCAAAATTGTTTTTCTAGTCAAAAGGATTTTTTAATCCAATATTTACATGCTATTATTTGTGGCTTATCGCTTTCTGTGTACTTCGAGATCAACTATTCCAAAAACAATTATGCAATTATATATATATATGTTTATGTGTATGTATGTGAAATCTATACAGCTATATTGATCTGCGTGTGTTCGGTGTAAACATATTTATATGTACATAAGTGTGAGAATGTGTGAGTGAGTACGTGCGCATATAATATTTTACTGTGTAAGCATATGCGTATGTATATGCATATATTAGCATTTATATATCTACGTATGAATGTATGCTTTTCAAAACGCGTGTATGTACGTACGTACGTGTATATGTGTACTTATCTTCAGGTCCAAATATATATATACATATATGTGTGTGTGTGTGTGTGTGTGTGTGTGTTCATTTATGCATATATGTATGTGTGTATGCATGTATTTACGTCATGCGTGCATTTGTGTATTCATGCGTACATATGTGTATTACGTTTTGCGAAACGAGTCATCATACGTGTGTGTATGTGTGTGTGTGTGTGTGCATGTGTGTTGAATTAATATGTATGCAGCATCGTTGTCAAAAAACTGCCAATGTTCAACTTGTGTCCAAAATATGACAGTTTTACAAAAAATATTTCTAACTGAAAACATCATACATGCATGGAGTTACGATTTTATGCACCCAACAAAGTATTATTGTTAAGTTGAAACTGTTGCAAATGTAAAAAGAAATAGAATGGCGAAACTATTTTTTCGTTTTCTGAAAAAGCAACGTTTTTGGTCTTACGACACTTCTGCATTATAACAACTATCTATACTGCATATAAGGTGGTGAGCTGGCAGAATCGGTAGCGCTCCGGGCAAAACGCTTAGCGGCATTTCGCCAGTCTTTATTTTTCTGAGGTCAAATTCTGTGGAGGTCGACTTTGCCTTTTATGCTCACCCCGACGTCACTCTGACATCACATGGTCAACAATGCCTACAAATTTTGACCAACTGGTAAAACTCCATCTCCAGATAATCAGCATCCTCTTCCCCTATCAATTCCATTAACATTTTTACTACCTCCAGTGCCACCACCAGCATCACAAATGAAAAAAGGGTACATCTTTTCGGCGTTGATAAAAGAAGCATTAGTTGAGTACCGGGGTTTGATGTCATTGACTTACATCCTGCCCTCCCGAAATTCCTGGTATTGTGCCAAAATTCCGGACAAATATATACTCTACATCATGTGCTGAGTACACACACACATACACACACGCACTTATGCATACAATTTTATATATATATATATATACTCATACACATATACATACAAGTATGTATATCATACACACATATATATATATATATATATATATATATATATATATACGTACAAACATAAGTCCATAGACATACATACCTAAGTCACACACACACACACACATCGATAGTTCGTTGATCTGTCAATAAATCGTTAATCGTAAACAATCATCAATGTAAACATTCACGGAAGGAGAAATATTAAATTATATTTGTCTGACAAATAAAAAAGAAAGAAAGATAAATAGATAAAAGATGAAATAAAAAAAAAAGACTTCAAAGAAGAAAAAAAATAAAGCAAGATTATCTAAATATATAAAAAAAAACATAACTAAAGTAGAACTATAATACGTTAATT
>NC_069006.1:20659204-20662999 GCF_001194135.2 Octopus bimaculoides
CTATAGCCTCGGGCCGACCAAAGCCTTGTGAGTGGATTTGGTAGACGGAAACTGAAAGAAGCCCGTCGTATATATGTATATATATATATATGTATGTGTGTGTGTGTATGTTTGTATGTGTTTGTCTCCCCAACATCGCTTGACAACCGATGCTGGTGTGTTTATGTCCCCGTAACCTAGTGGTTCGGCAAAAGAGATCGATAGAATAAGTACTAGGCTTCTAAAGAATAAGTCCTGGGGTCGATTTGCTCGACTAAAAGGTGGTGCTCCAGCATGGCCACAGTCAAAAGACTGAAACAAGTAAAAGAGTAAAAGAGTATATATGCATCAAATATATAATTCTGATGTACATACGTACTCATAACACATACGTGTGTGATATGTAACAATTACATATGTGTGTGTGTGGTATTTATTTTTCTGTTATTTCACGGTGTTTGTGTTGTAGTCGATTTAATTACCCTTCCTATCAAACTATAACTCAAGGTCGAGGACGTGGAGTAGTTTTGTACCTTCAGCATAATACTTTAGTCTTTCTGCTCTTCATAGCAACTCTTTTATTCATTTATTTGAGGACTTTCCTAACAATTCTGGCTGAAACTAATGAATACGTTTTCTGAACTGTTCCCTAAACCTTTACATTAAGATCAAGTTTTTCACGGTTTGCTCTCAAATTCTTAGTCACCGTTTCCAAAGCCCCAATATACAAACGTTTTCTGAACTGCCCTTAATCTTCACATTAAGATCATCTTTTGCAAGGTATGCTCTCAAATTCTTTGTCACCGTTTCCAAAGCCCCAATATACAAACGTTTTCTGAACTGCCCTTAGATTAGCGATTCGGGGGAAAGAGAACGATAGAATATATACCAGACTCGACAAAAAATAAGTACAGGAATCGATTCGTTTCGACTAAAACCTTTTCAGGCGGTGGTACAGCATGGCCGCAGTATTGTGACGGAAGGAAGTAAAAGATAAAAGATATATGTGTGTGTGTGTGTGTGTGTGTGTGTCAATATGTATGAATTTGGAGACGTGGGTTTGGTTTTTGATGTGAAAGCTTAACACACATCAAAGAGGTGAACACAGTATATACGTGCGGAGTGATGGCGGATGGAAGTGATGTGCAGGAGAGGATTTATTGAATCAAATGTGTCCTATAAACACTTTTTTATCTTCAACACTTTATTTATTTGCTCCTTATCTATCAATCTTTCTCTCCTTCCGTCTATCCATGTATCTATACATCTATCTGTCTGTCAGTCAGTTTGCCCGTCTATCTACCTACCTATCTATCTATCTACCTACCTACCAAACTGGCTATTTATTCATCTCTCTCTTGAGTGTGTGTGTGCGTGTGTGTGTACACGCACACCTATGTATAAACACAGTTTATATATATATATATATATATGTATGTATGTATGTATGTATGTATGTATGAATGTGTATATAATATAAACACGAAAACTGTTTATTTCCCTATCTGTCCTTCTGTCTGACTGGTTGTCTGTCCATTTATTTACCAATGTATGTATGTATGTATGTATGTCTAGCTATCTCCCCAAGGACATACTTTGCTTTTCACTCCTGACACAATTCTCTATTTCATGTGTGCCCTATCAATCATCCGGGCTGTATTTGTGCCTGTCTTCCAAAGACTTCTTTTTTATACCAGCAACACGATAAACACACCCTAACACATACACACTTATGTATGTATGTGTGTATACACCGCACCGTTGCTTGTTCATCAAAATCCTTTCCTTTGCCACTGCCAAAAGGAAGCTCCATACGAGACTTATTAACGTATATTACAGAGACATCTTATGACGATGGATTAAACAAAGTTGGATGTGAAAGGGACACAGAAAACTTTCATCCCTAACTTTCAATTTTCTCATTATCCTTCCTCTATTCCTAGTCTGTCCGTGTGTCAGTCTGTGTGCCCGTCTCTCTCTCTCTCTTCCTTTCTCATGTACACATTTTCATTCTCTTCTGTAAGAGAAGGGTGTCTGCCTGCTCCTCCATCCTTCTATCTATCTATCTATCTGTGTGGATGAGCGGATAGACACACAGACAAGAAGACTGATAGACAGAGAGAGACAGACCGGTAAAGGAAGGAAGGAAGGAAGGAAGGTAGGTAGGTAGGTAGGTAAACGCTTTCTTAAATAAACATATATCTCGTTTTAATGGCTCAGAGGATGCTGTACAAGCACACAACTCTGAATGCACTCCATCAGAGCGGAAACAGCTGTAAGCTAATGAAGTTCATAACATGATTTCTGTTCCGCTGGTTCCTTGTCATTCATTTATCTATCTATCTATCAATAAACTTATCGATTTCTTTAGAAAAAGAGAAAGGCACACAAATTAAAGGAAGGTACTTTAATATGACAAATTAAGGATATATTAATGTATCTAGGATAGACTACTTGCTTACAAGACAAATGCTGTCTGTTACATTCCTGGGAAATTCCTAATGAATTCTGATGACTTCCCTAGGAATGCAATGACAGGACCGCAGTCGCATAGCTGAAACACAAAAAAAGCTATGTATATATATATAAATACACACACACACATATATATATATAAACACACACACAAATATATATGTAAACACACACACACACATTATGTAAACACACACACGTCCGGCGCGCTAACGATTCTACCAGCTCACCGCCTTAATAATAATAATAATAACAATAAAAATAAAGACAGCTAAGCTTTTTGTCCGGCGCGGTAACGATTCTTGCAGCTCGCAGCTTTAAGTCGACATACAATCAAAGACGTTACGACACGAATACCTCGTCTGCTTGTTATGTCAGACACGTCACTGCCGTGCGAATCGTTTATAAGGTGGTAGGATAAAATTCGAAAGAAACTGGCTGCTATTTCTTCAAGACTGAATAACCCCGAGAAGCTTTCTCTTAGAATTGAGAATGTTTCGCTATTGTTGCTGAAGCTGGCAATGTTATTGTGGTTATTGTTGCTGTTGTTGTTGTTGTTGCTGTTGGAATGGTGGTACATTTGATTTACGGCATTGGTCTAATTTTCGAGCTGTGATATCTTAGAAGGGATGGCTTAAACGAAATGCATCGCCCTTATACATACACACACAAAGTTATATAGCGGCACGGTGACAGTATGTAATCGAATACACATCCTTGTGTGCGTATGCGTGTGCGTGTGTGCGCGTACACATACACGTGATTGTATGTAAATACGCATATGCACACACACGTTATATACATATATACACACGTACACGCACATACACACATATATATATACATATACACACACGCTCGTTTACACACAGACAACCATATATCTTGGTAAGTTTACAAAGAAGTGATGGTATGAGGCGGATGGGGGGGATAAGGAGTGGGGGTTATTAATGACAAATGATCAAGGGCCGATAGAAATACGAACTGATTCCGTCAATTAGAAGTGAGATGTGAAGAGAAAGAAGGGGGTTGAGTGAGAAGGCAAGTCAGCAGAACGCAGAGAGAAAGGGATAGAGAAAGAAAAGGGGCGGAACGTGACCAACTAACTTCCCCAAAAAGTAGACAAATCTAAAAAGAATTTTAAAAAAATACCCTTATACTATCGTCGGCTATTCCCTTCCTCCGGAGTAACTCTTGCCGTTTATAAACCCCCACCATCCTCCTCGAAAAAAGAAACAATACGAAAAGAACAAAAAACAAATAATGAAAGTAATGTAAGTGAAAGGGTAAGGTTGGAAAATGCCAACCCGCCCCTATAGAAAACAAAAGAAAAAATAATAC
>NC_069006.1:20663009-20663611 GCF_001194135.2 Octopus bimaculoides
GGATAAACAAAAGAAAAAATAATACAATACCTAAAAATATATACTAACAAAATAAACATTGACGACCTCTCCAGATCTTTCGACATTCTCACAGCCAGTTTTTAATCTAACCCATGGTACGATACATCATCCTAGCTATCCATTTATCTATCCAACAATTCATCCATCCATACGGTCATTTGTAACATAGTTTCATTGCTACCACTACCCTCCGTCTCACTCACTCTCTCTCTCTCTGTCGTTCTCGTTATGTTACCTTTTCCCTCCAATAATTGGGGCTCTTAGGCATCATTGTACAAGAATGATGTAGGAAAAGGTGGAGTGTCGGTGCATGCAAAAGAGTCAAATGTCAGGAGGACGAGAATTGTTTTCAGAACCTTTACCGCGGACGCTAAGCTCAAAACTTAATGAGAGCAAAATTATTACACACACACATACATACACACGCATGTATATGTTTTTGTGTGTGCATATATATATATATATACACCTGTCTTGTTTATGAACTCTTAGGGTTTCTGGTATCGTCTAATTTATGACTTCAGATATATATATATATATACAGAGAGAGAGAGAGAGAGAGAGAGAGAGAAAGAGAGAAA
>NC_069006.1:20663678-20664990 GCF_001194135.2 Octopus bimaculoides
AGAGAGAGAGAGAGAGAGAGAGAGAGAGAGAGAGAGAGAGAGAGAGAGAAATAGCGTGTGTATGTGTGTGTAAACGCGCGACCTAGTTACAATCAATCTAGTAATTGAGTGACTTACACACTCGTTTTGGAAACACGAAGTCCGGTGTTCGAACCCACAGGCAAATGTTTTTCACGAAACATTCTCGAGTCGACTCAAACTTTAGAGTGAAATTTTTGTAATGGAAACTGCTGGAAGTGCTTGGGATAGACAGTTACTGAATACTTAAGGGCTCCTTCCTGCACCGTTAGAATCTATACATATGGGGGCACATATTAGTATCTAAGGAGCCCATCCCCTCAAGTTTGAGAATTTTTTATTCACTCCTGGAAGAATGCATTAATTATTTCAGCCTGGCTGTGTTTGTAGACAGTTGAAAAGAATACTTAAAAAAAAAAAATTAAATGATAGCATTGTAGTTACGGGTGGACCCCTTGTAGTTGCCGGTGGGACACCTTAGTCTCCTGACGACCAATATCTTTAGATCGAGTCCGCCACTGACACCCTCAGCTCCAAACAATCCAACAAGCCGGTTCGGTTCATCGGTGCATTATTTCAGGTGTAGGCAATCATTTCTATCTACTGTTTTTTTATTGGTAATTCTTAAAGTATGTAATCGAACGAGCATCTATTCATAAACCCACTGCTTCTTATAATTACGAACAATATCGTCAAATAATTATTCAGTAAGCGCCAAACGTCGAGCCTAAAATTATTTTATCAACTGTTATGGTAATCGAAAAGGCATACGTGTCTATGTGTGTGTACAAATGTAAATTATATATATATATATATATATATATATATAATAAATAAAGCATTTATATATACATTACAGTATCATTTTATATACATAACACACACACACACACACATATATATATATAGAACGTGCTAACATATGTGCGTGTGTATGTGTGTGTGTGTGTCTGCTGTGTGTGCGTTTCCCAACGCATGTGATGCATCCTTAAATGTCACTCACGAATTTTAAGCTTTTTTTGTTTTAATCTTGGGTATCTATATACACACACACACACACACACACACACACACACACACACACACACACACACACACACATGTGTGTGTGTGTGTATTACAACCAACCAGAAAGGAAATCAACAAAAATGACCAACAATGAAGAAAGGAAAGCAAAGCCCTTCCCCTCCGCTACAAAACCCCCACAAAAAGTATATAAAACCTCAAAAACTGCCAACAAACATGAATATGTGTATGTTTGTGTATGTATGAGCGTGCGTATGTGTGGGTGAAA
>NC_069006.1:20665052-20667622 GCF_001194135.2 Octopus bimaculoides
AGAGAGAGAGAGAGAGAGAGAGAGAGAGAGAGAGAGAGAGAGAGAGAGAGAGACCTTATTTGGTGTAATATAATGATCACCAACATATGCACAAAAGAAAACAGCAAATTTCAGATGGAAGGGGCTATGTTAATTATCTCCAACCCCGGTACTTGACTGTTATTTATTTTATCGACCCCTAGATAGGGGGATGAAAGACAAAATTGACCCCGGCGTGGTTTGAACTTAAAGCGAAAAAAAGCGACATGAAACTAAATATCAGAACGTAATTTTGTACATTCCGGGCGCTTTAGCGCTTATGCTAATCCATCACCCCTTATCTGTTGTAATATATATATAATGTTTGCTAACATTAGCCCGAGGCCACAATGTTATGGGCGAGGAAGAAGAGGAGGAGGAGGAGGAGGTTATGGTGGCGAAGTCACTCTGCTCTCCTTACAAGACTAGCTATTCGGAACTATACGTGCTGTTTCTGTCATCGTATGTATACTTGTATAAACACACACATTTACACACAGGCATGAGTATACGTATATATCATATGTAGACATCTCTCTCTCTATATGTATATTATAGACGAAATGATTAGCGGTATTTCGTCTGTCTGTCACTACGTTCCAAGTTCAAATTCAGTCGAGGTCGACTTTGTCTTTCATCCATTCGGAGTCGATTAAATAAGTACCAGTTATGCACTGGAGTCGATATAATCGACTTAATCCCTTTGTCTCCGAAGCAGTACTGAGAGTGTATACTCTAGAATAGGCGAAGCCTGGAGAGAGGGTGGAATAAGAACAAGCAAAAATATTGTCCATTGGTGATGAGTGAACAAAGAGAAACCACCATCTTATAAAGATTATTCTCACAACAAGCCTGATCTATAATAATTATCGATAGAAAAAAATATGAAAATGATATTATTTTAAAAGATTCTTAGTAATAAAAAGATCTAACACACCACAAAGATATCACTAGGTAAATATATTTATATGTATATAAAACACCTAACAATATACAAATAGTGTTACAATGAAGAGTTTAGCTGAGTCAATGATGTATAAAACAAAAATTGATAGACATCATGAATCGCGAAGTTTTGTTTTTTACAGATTTATTTATATATTAATTTATTTTTATTTGTTAGTCTCGGAAGGAGAAGCAGTGTCGATGTCTTTCGCATCCCTTCTAGACTGGTGAAAGATTAATGCTTGCGAACGTTCCTTTTAAACTGTGGCATATTGGCGAGTGGGGGAAAGAACATGGATAGGGAAAGAATGCAAGAGGGGCGATGTTGAAGGAAGCAAGATGTAACTGGTCGTAACGGTCGAGCCTTGATGGGCTTGGACATAAAATGGGCGAAAAGTTGAGTAAGTGAATTGCTGAGTACATCAGTGGATGTGGTCTGTATCAGACCAGATTCGAAGGAGAGAAGTAATTACTGTAATGGTAGAAGGAAAAAAAGTAAAGAGAAAAGACAGTATGTCTGTTTGTGCCAGGATGTCTGTTTGGCTCCAGATATACAAAGTTCGTTTCCCGAAAGCACTTGCTCCACTTGCTCTTACGATGCCCATGTGAAAACGGTGCCCCAGTATGGCCGCGGCCAAATAACCGCAACAACAAAAAAATATATATATATGAAATAAACGAATAACAGTTTTTTTTCTAACCTAAGCACAAGGCTCTAAATTTTAGGGGAGGGGGCCAGTCGATTAGATCGACCTCAGTACGCAACTGGTACTTAATTTATCGATCCCGAAAGGATGAAAGGCAAAGTCGACCTCGGTGGAACTTGAATTCGGAACGTAATGACAGACGAAAACGAATAGCAGTTTAAAAAAGAGGTTCTAAACTTCCTGACGATCTCCTTTGTATACGTTCCTAGCCAGGCCTCTTGCCTTATCGAAAGTGGAGATTTATTTCTCACTCGCTTATAACCATGAAATTGGCTTCAAGCAGCCGTTTCATAGAAGCAGTTCTTTAAGGGCTTTTGGTATTCATTTGATCTAAGAGCTAGCAGAGTTGAGTAACAGAAAAACAATCCTGTCTAACCGAGACATCGCAACACGATTTTCAATTCTTCCCAGCTGTAACCAATTACTTTTCTATTGTTGTCGCCAATTTGGTTCAGAGACTTATGCTCTAATTTTCTTTCTTTATTTTTTATTTATTATTTTTTTTTTAAGTCTGTGGTATTATCAGTATGTACTTTTTGCATGTGTGTGTGTGTGGATACGTGGTAAGAAGCTTGCTTCCCAGCCACATGGTTTACGGGTTCAGTCTCACTGCGTGGCACCTTGGGTAAAGAGTCTTCTACAATAGTCCCGGGCCGACGAAAGCCTTGAGAGCGGATTTTGTAGACAGAAACCGAAAGAAACCTGTCGTGTATGTATGTATGTACATGTGTATATACCTATATGTGTGTGTGTGTGTGTCTTTGTATATGTTTGTCCCCATCCACCGCCACCATGACCGCTTGAAAACCGGTGTTTGGTGTGTTTAGGTTCTCGTAACTTAGCGGTTCAGCAATAGAGTACGATAGAATAAGTACTAGGCTTAAAAAATAAGTCCTGCGG
>NC_069006.1:20667632-20668423 GCF_001194135.2 Octopus bimaculoides
CAATATTTTCGACTAAAATCCTTCAAGGCGGTGCTCCAGCATGGCCGAAGTCAAATGACAAACGAGTAAAAGACATATCTATAATATAAATTGAAGTTGGTGGGACTGAACCCGGAACCATGTGATTGGTAAGCAAGCTACTTACCACACAGCCACTCCTTTCCAATGTTATTTGAATAAACATATAAAATATTTTTATCAGATAATTTTTCTTGAATATCTTTAGCTTTATTTTTCCTCTGCATTTTTTTTCTATAGCTCTGTGAATGAATTTAACCTCTTTTTAGACATATGACGAAAAATAAGGATTAAATGGCGGGGCGGAGAGAGAAGAAACGAACGAATTTACTTGACGACCAAACATTTCAGATTATTGAGCGTGTGTGTGTGTGGGGTGGGGGTGGGGGTGGAATAAGATGCCAATAAGATGTTGTGGCATTTATTCCTTTAGCGAAGGCATCTTCATTAGCAGCGCAACCCAGCACAGAATAAGTGAAATAGTTGCATCTGGGAATCGAAACCACGTTTCTGTATTCGGCCCGTGGGGAAGGTCGGTCTCCCTCTACATCTGGTTATACCGCGCCCGGCACGCCACATGTGTAAAATATTAAAAAAGATATACGTTGGACAATCAGGAAGTCACACTGGCTCCAACACACACACACACAAAATAAACACACACACATACACATTACTCTTCTCACAATATCGCTTCTTTTTATCTATTATGAATACCTTCCAGATATTTTCTTTAAAACATCACAAAACACAGTAACCGTGTTTTTATTTTC
>NC_069006.1:20669325-20670798 GCF_001194135.2 Octopus bimaculoides
ATATTTAAAGAAGATATAGCATCTCTTTCTAGCAATCAGAACGACCGAATGAAAGCTCCATCATTAAGCTTAGAAGCTTGTTTAATGGCGAGGTTTGGTTTGGTTTGGTTTGGTGGTAGTGATGGCGGTTATTGGCGGCGTTTAAAATAAACACCAATAAGACACTTGTAAAGATCAATTCAATTCACTATAAATAACCTGAGGCACTTGTCAAAATATCGATCTGCCAGTCTATGTTGTCCAAGACAAACTCTGATTGTTCATTGGTCGGTTGGTGATTACTGATTGGTGTAGACGTAATATAACCGTATCATTATTTTCTTCTCTTGAATTCTTTGTTTTGGTTTCCTTTTGAGTTGCTTTTTCAATGGTTTCTCTTTCATATTCATTTCTCATAAAAATACCAAAATGTTACGTACGTATATAACTTTATGATTGTATGTACGAGTCTGTATATATTTTGATATAGATAGATAGATAGACAGATAGATACATAAATCGACAGACAGATAGACAGCTGGAGAGATGGAGAGAGAGAGAGAGAGAGATAGATAGATAGATAGATAGATAGATAGATAGATAGATAGATAGATAGATAGATAGATAGATAGATAGATAGAGAGATAGAAAGCTAGATAGCTAGAGAGATAGAGAGATAGATAGATAGAGATAAATAGACAGAGATAGACAGAGATAGAAAGACAGACAGATAGATATAGACAGACTGACAGACAGACACACACACATATATATAGACAGATAGATAGATAGTTAGAGAGAGAGGGGGAGGGGGAGAGACAGGGTGGGGGGAAGAGAGTTTCCAATCAACCACGGACATACAATGAAAGTTATTGGCAATGTAGGACAGACCAAGGTAGGTCAGACAAGCAGAATCTCGAGCCATGAAGCTTTTCTGACCGCACATACGCAAATATGCGAGAGCGCAAACGTACACACACACATACACACAAACACACACACACACACACAGACACACAAACACACACACACTACATTCGTTTGCAATCACAATCACACATTCAAACACAAACAGGAACATTTGCACAGATATCCTCACTACCAGATATACATACCCGAATACATGTATATATAAATATATATATATATACACACACACACATACACGTAGACACACGTACATATATGCACATGCCCACATAAAAAGCAAACATACACAAACATACCACGAAGAAAAATCAAAAAGTAAAATCGTCCATATGCAGAGCCGTTCGCAAGAAAAGCCTTTCTGGAGCTCATCTTTCATTCCTAAAGGGGCTTCCCGTCGTACGCAAACTTATACGAAAAGATGTGTACATATACATTAACATATATATCATATCTAACTATAACGTATCTATACGAGTACTTGCGTATATACATCAGTCTATCTATCCCCGTATATAAACATATGAACCTATATATATATATATATATATATATATATATATATAT
>NC_069006.1:20673300-20674824 GCF_001194135.2 Octopus bimaculoides
TATATATATATATATATATATATATATATATCATACACACACACATACATGTATGTATACAAGCATAAATATACACAGAAGACAGAGAGGGAGAACCATAACAGCAAATATAAATACACACACACACATGTATATATGCATGGAGGGTCATATACACACATACACGTAAATATATACAAAAGAGAGAGAGAGAGAGAGGGAAAAGAGAGAGAGACATACATATATGCACATGCATGCACGTATGTATTTGATGAAGAAAATAACGGAGAGAGAGGGGGGGGGAGAGAGATAGAAAAAATATAAAATAGAAAAGACAATGAAGAAGATGAAGCAAAGACTGAAGGAGGGTGTAGAAGGAGATTTGTTTAGTCATCTTTCACGAATAGAGAAGAGCGATGGTGGGAGCGGCACAATTTAGTTAACACACACACACACACACACATGTATACAGACACACAAACAAAACTTCAGACCCACCCCTCTGCCAACCCGGCTTCCTTTCGTTTCACATAAGCTTCTCTCTTTATGTTTTATGAGAGCAAAAGATGATAGGGTTGTGGTGGCTACAAAACGCATCACTTGATGGTGTGGCAGTCACACCGACGCACGTGCGCGTGAGTATGTGTTTGCATGTATATATATACCTATAATATAGATATGTATATACGTATGTATATAGATTCTATATACATACGTACACACACACACACACACACACACACACACACATACATATATATATATACATACATAATACACATATATATAAGTATGAATATATATATATATATATATATCTGTACGTGTGTGTGTATGTTTATACATATATATATCTGTATATGTCTGTACAGATATACATATATCTATGTATGTGTATGTGTGTGTTTGTGAGTGTATATATGTGCATGTGTGTACAAATGTGTGTCTAAGCTTATATATATATGTGTGTGTGTGTGTGCATATATATATATATATTATGTGTGTGTGTGTGTGTGTGTGTGTGTGTGTGTGTATATAATATATGTGTGCGCGCGCGCATATATATAATATTGTGTGTGTGTGTGCGTGTGTGCATATATATGTATATATATGTATATATATGCATATAACTGCACCAACATCATCACTACTTCACCTACCAGCAGCAATATATTTTTTTTCCAATCACCCCCTCCTCACCACTTTCAATTCCTCCACTGGCAATCATCATCATCACCATCACCACCAACATCATCAGCGGCAGCAACAACAACAACAGCATTCACATCATCTTTATCATCGTCATCACCATTATCACCACCATAACGCCCGACCCGCATCCACCTCCCTCGCTACCCACCACCACCACCACCACCACCACTATTACTAAGGTTTCATAGCTTTCAGAAGACAATACGAACCTCATTCCCCAATTTCCTCTGCAACACATACACAATAATCATGAAGACAATGGAATTGTGTCTGTCTGGGTATCTTGGCTGTTTCTTATATACATACATACATACATACATACATACATATATA
>NC_069006.1:20675107-20680126 GCF_001194135.2 Octopus bimaculoides
TATTACATGGTAAAGTGACTGTGACCTCGAAGTTCTGTCAAAGCACCTGTATACATACATGCTGGTACATATAGACGCATATACGCGCATACATAAACATGTGTGCGAGTGTACATGTACATATGTACACATATATATATATGTAATTTTTTTTCTTTATTGCCCACAGGGAGCTAAGCATAGAGGGAACAAACAAGGACAGACAAAGGGTTTCAGTCGATTACATCGACCCCAGTGCGTAACTGGTACTTATTTAATCGACCCCGAAAGGATGAAAGGCAAAGTCGACCTCAGCAGAGTTTGAACTCACAACGTAACGCTAGACGAAATACCGCTAAGCATTTTGCCCGGCGTGCTAACGATTCTGCCAGCTCGCTCGCCTATATGTAATTTTATTTGTTTGTCATTTGACTGGGACCATGCTGGAGCAATGCCTTTTAGTCGAAGAAGTCGACCCTCGGACTTAATCTTTGAAAGCCTGATAGTTATTATATCAGTCTCTTAAGCCGAACCACTAGGTTACGGGGATGTAGCCACACCAACATCGGCTCCCAAGCGATGGTTGTGGTGGTGGTGGTGTGGTAAACTAGGCACAAAGATCGTGAGTGTAACAGCCTGGCCACAAGGCTACGCACTTTAACCACCATCAACATCTGAACGGGATGCCAGTCTGTCACAGGATTACCTGTTTACATCTGAGTAGACTGGACCAACGCGAAACGAAGTATGTCGCTCAAGAACGCAATGCGCCACTCGGTCCGGTCCCGTCCGGTCCGGAAATCGAAACCGTGCAACATCCGAACTTCTCGGTCACGTGCCCTCGCTCTATTTCATAGATTATAATTTTCATTTTGCACGAAGAATAAAAAAAAGTTCGAGCGGAATACTCGTCCACTATGATGAGTTGGTTAGTTTTTTTTTTGATCGAACACCTGGCAAAGTCATTGCCGGGAACGATGGGAAATTCATCACATTACATTTAAATATACTGATCCAAATATATCTTTACGGAAATCTGGTACCGATTGCAGAGGTGGTGGTGGTGGTGGTGGTGGTGGTGGCAGCGCCGGTGGTGTTTGTGTTGGTAATGGCGGCGGCGGCGGTGTCGGTGGTAGGTAATAGCGGTGTTGGTGTTGATAATGATAATAACAGACGATAATGAGGATGTTGATGATGATGATGATGATGATGATGGCGATGGTGGTGGGAATGACGATTATGATGATAACAGGAATAACTTTAAAAGAAAAACAATGACGAGAAGTTATAGAAAAATATTAGTATTTTCTTACGCGGGTGGGTGGATGGAACAAGAAAAAAAAGGGGTTGGGGTTGAATAATTGAGAAAAAAAAACAAAAACAAAAAACATATAGGCGCAGGAGTGGCTGTGTGGTAAGTAGCTTGCTTATCAACCACATGGTTCCGGGTTCAGTCCCACTGCGTGGCACCCTGAGCAAGCGTCTTCTACTGTAGCCTCGGACCGACCAAAGCATTGTGACTGGATTTGGTAGACGGAAACTGGAAGAAGCCCGACGTATATATGTATATGTATGTGTATATGTTTGTGTGTCTGTGTTTGTTCTTCCCCCACCCAACACCGCTTGACAACCGATGCTGGTGTGTTTACGTCCCCCGTAACTTAGCGGTTCGGCAAAAGAGAGCCATAGAATAAGTACTAGGTTTATAAAGGAATAAGCTCTGGGGTCGATTTGCTCGACTAAAGGCGCTGCTCCAGCATGGCCGGAGTCAAATAACTTAAACAAGTAAAAACGTACTTACACACAAATACAGCACAACGAATTAGATATGTACGTATGTACACACACACACACACACACACACAAACGTACCTATTCTAAGAATCAAGATGATGAAATTTTCGCCTCAAAATAAATGATGGAGGGGAATACTTAAGAAAGGGCGAAAGAAAAAAAAATGTGACTCAAATATATTCTTCGAGAATCAAAGCGATGAAGTGGAACCCAATTTGGAGTCGTGGATAAGAAATAGTTCTTAGAAAGTAAAATACATAGGCATTAAGATTGTTGGGATCAAACCAAAGTTAAAGCATTTTGATATGTAGGGTACGGACGATCGAAACGAATCAACCCCCACTATTTTGTTTTAACCTGGGACCTATTCAAACCCTCGAGATCTGCTCCGTTACGGAGACGAGAAGACACCAACATCGGTTGCCAGGCAGTGAGAAACGAATGCAAACACATACACACACTATAAGCTTTCACATAGTTCCGGACGATGAAATTATGACAGAGAGGGAGTGATAGAGAGGGAGAGGGAGGGAGAGAGAGAGAAAGTGTGAGTGTGTGTATTGCTATCTGTGATTCATACTTAAAGCATATATCGTTGAAAGCCTAACAAACTGCAGTATTCATCCCAAGATAACATCTCTTTTAGACGTACAGCGTTAAAAAGCAGAGAAATCTATACATAAGCGGCCTACGTTAATCATCAATAGGAAAAACCGACCGATCCTACTTGTTGCTGACAGAAATACGCTCTGTTAATGAATTTCAAGTCGTTAATCATTGATAATCTGGAAATACCACTCTAAGCCCACTTACCCCACGTATATATATATATATATATATATATATATATATATATATATATCAGCCTATCGGGTGTTGTTATACATCGTTCGTCAAAATGCGTTTCCAGTTCTTTTTCGATGGCGTTCTACTTTCGTCCATTTCGGCCCAAATCGTTTAACTAAATAGTCTTCCAATCGTCGTAGAGGCCTTTCAATTGACCCCTTTTTGGCAACTGCACAGGTTCACTAGTTCTTTGTGAACCTTTCCGGCTCAGCGGAACACGTGATTTCAGTAATCTGCGATCATGTCGTTCACTCAGTTCCGTTCTCGAACGATCTCATTTCGGATATGCTCTCGCAATTGTATCCCTAGCATGGAATTTTCCACGACCCTTTGCAGCACGAAGCCAAAATAGAGATGGGAAGCGATGAAATTGAGGAGGTAAATGGGTACGTCTACTTAGGGCACACAAACAAATATGCGTCCAGACATGGATGTTGAAAGCTCGAAAGCAGTAAGGGTAGGATGGAAGGCGTTTAAAACCTCGACAAAGGACGAGCTCAAAGCAACACTGGACAAGACCATACCTGCCAGACTCTTTAATACCACCGTCCAACACGCGCAAGTGAAACGTGGGTGACTACAAAACGGACGAACATCGATCATACACACATAAAAGACACATTGGCGATCTTACGGTACGAGTCCTAAATATCGGCCTTTTCCGTAAAAAGTGTCTTCGGCGATCTTTACCAAACATCGGCCTTTTCCGTAAAAAGTGTTGGAGAGAAACAGGGAAACGATGTCATAACAGCGAAAGACATGCAGAGAGCGCGATTTGCGCGATTTATTTTGAAGGGTTTAGATTTAGGGTTAGGATTAGGGTTTGGGAATTCCGTCCCTAACCGTAACCGTAACCCTAAAACCCTAACCCTAACACCGTAGTGAAGATCGTGCGGGAGTTACGGAAAGGGCCGATCTTTGGTAAAGATCGCCGAAGACACTTTTTACGGAAAAGGCCGATATTTAGGACTCGTACCGTAAGATCGCCGACACATTAAAGAAATAGTTGTTCAAATGAGGCAATGAGTAGACCGTGGCATTTGCGTAGGAATTTACAGGCTGAAATCACCTTAAAAAAACTTAGAAATAGAATAATAAAGAAATAAACTGGTGAAAAAGTGTAAAAGAAAAACGAAGAAGAAAAAAGGAAGAAAAAAAAGTAGATAAAAAGCAGTTGCCCCCAGCATCCGTTACTATTTCTCAATTTTTGATGAGAGGAGTGGTTCACTGTTACATTATTCCTACTCCTACTCCTCATTTTTTTCTTCATCCCACCTATCCTTGCTCATTTCCACCTCAAGCTTAACTCCTCACCTTCGTTCACTCTCTCACACAGCACTATACTCGCTTTTCCTTCATCTATCCATGTGTCTCTCTCTGTTTTGTTAACGAAACTCTTACCCTATCTTCCTGTCTTGCTCACGTATTCTCTATCTCTAACACACACACACTCTCTCTCTCTCTCTTACTAATTCTCTCTCTGTATATCTGGCTCTGCCCCCTCCCCTTCTTCGTCTATATAGCTAATGTTCCTGAAACGATTTTCCTTTTACCATCATCAAATAAATCCATCGTTCCTTTGATGTCTGTATGTTTGCGGAATAAACAGACAGTTCTTTTTTTTTTCATTCCTCTTATATAACAAATAAATAAATAGAAACCATGAGAGAGAGAGAGAGAGAGAGAGAGAGAGAGAGAGAGAGAGAGAAAGAAAGAAAGAGAGAGAGATGAGGAGAGACAGACAGACAGCGAGAAAGAGGATGAAAAAGAGGGAGAGCGAACGAGAGAGAGAGAGAGAGAGAGAAAAGAGAGCGAACGATGGATAAAGAGAGTGAGAATTAGAGAGGGAGAGACGGGGAACAAAATGTGCGAAAGAACAAGACAGAGAAAATATGAGAGTGAGAGTCCCAGGACGAAATGTATATCGCATGCAGATAAATCTAAATAGTTATTTCAGTTATTGCTAGTGTTGTTGTTGTTTGCATTGGATACGTTAGAGCGTTGGCGGAGGTTTGCGCTCTCTGAATGCTATTATTATTATAATCATTATTACTTTTCTCTATTTGGGAACATTTTACAAGAGATCGCTCTCTGTGAGTCGTGCAGTGCAATCTGGAGTTCAACCCTCAGAATCAGAAAAACTATAGAAAGGACGGTTGCACGGAAAACAAGGATCTCGCTGGGTCCTGACTATGTGCCCCTATTATAACTACAGCTCTTGTTTTGCTAATATTGACCTTATAAGGAAGGCGGCGAGCTGGCAGAAATGTTAGCACACCGGGCGAAATGCTTAGCGGTATTGCGTCTGTCTTTACGTCCCGAGTTCAAATTTGGCTGAGGTCGACTTTGCCTTTCATCCTTTCGGGGTCGATAAATTAAATACCAGTTGCGTACTGAGGG
>NC_069006.1:20680199-20680966 GCF_001194135.2 Octopus bimaculoides
GAAGGCGGCGAGCTGGCAGAAATGTTAGCACACCGGGCGAAATGCTTAGCGGTATTGCGTCTGTCTTTACGTCCCGAGTTCAAATTTGGCTGAGGTCGACTTTGCCTTTCATCCTTTCGGGGTCGATAAATTAAATACCAGTTGCGTACTGAGGGTCGATCTAATCGACTGGCCCCGCCCGCCTAAAAATTTCGGGTCTTGTGCCTGGAGTAGAAAAGAATATTGACCTAATAAGGACCAATTTTGACGAATGGTTCAGGACTCACAACAGTGTAAAACCGTTAATCTGGTGAATTCAGAGACATGAAGGGCAAACGTTGCATACATATGTATGTTTGCTTCTGTTTTTTTTAATCCTTCCTCTAAGGAAGGAGCTGGTTTCGAACAAAGACACAAAATTCCATCGTTGCAATGTTGATAACGAAAACAATGTCACATTTTAAACTCGAGAAATATCTTGCATTTTCTTATTGTTCCGTTTACAGATTGTAATTGTAATGTGTGAGGTGGCGGATTTGCTTTCCTGAAAATCCAAGCTTGTACCAATTAGGATTGGTACCAAATGTACCAATTAGTATTGGCATAGATATAAGCTTGTAATCTGGATATAGAAACTGACGGTTTCGAACGAACGAACGAACGAACGAACGTACGTCAGTATTCAGTTTCATTTCAAGGCCAATAGAGAAAGAGCCGGTTTCTAACCTAGCTGCAATTCTCCTTCATTGAAATTTCAACATCAACAACAGGGTATTTTTGTATGTATG
>NC_069006.1:20680976-20681527 GCF_001194135.2 Octopus bimaculoides
TCTAAGTGGGAATATGCGTGTGGGTGGGTGTTGGTGTAGAAATATGTGCGTATGTAATTTTTCGCTGTATAATATCTTCTCACAAGACTTCTTTCTGTTTAACGACTAAATTATTCGAAAAATACGAATTTCAAGTTTCAATAGAACATTCCAGAAAGAATTACATTTCGCTACGCGTAAGAAAAATAAACAGCCGGATATGAAGTCAGTTTGAAGTGCCATGCACGAACTCCCAGCTCTTGTGAAAAGGGTTTATATATATATATATATATATATACATATATATATATACAAGTATATATATATACAAGTAGATATATATACAAGTAGATATATATACAAGTAGATATATATGTACACATATATAATTTATAACTATATATACACATATATACAAATATATATATATTCACATACAAGTAAATATATATGTACACATACATACAAGTATATATATATATATATATATATATATATATACATAAATATAAAAATGGAACAAAAACGCAATAGAGGGCATTAAAATGTTACACATACAATATATATATATA
>NC_069006.1:20683256-20685041 GCF_001194135.2 Octopus bimaculoides
TATATATATATATATATATATATGAATGTATGTATGATTCTGTCTCTCTCTCTCCATCAATCCATCTACCCGTCTCACCTTACAATTTGTCCCTCCGTCTGTTTCTCTATGACGCTCTCTAACTCTCAGTCCCTATCTATCAAACTTACACTCAGTCTTTCATCAAGTCTCTTTTACATTATTATCATTTCTCTTCATCATTCGCTTGGGTCTTTCTTTCGTACTAAGTCCCTCGCTGTTCTTGTTGCTCGTGTTGTCGAGGAGAAGAAATGGTTAGCAAGGTGTGACGGCATGGACAGTTCCATTTTTGCTTTTTGGTCTTATTCTCCATTTTTGCATGTTTATGATATATGTGGTTTTATGTGCAAGTATCTGTGTGTATCTGGACACACAGATGCACACACACAAATATATATGGCTATATACATATATATACAAATATACATGCTTATACATATATATATACACCTATATATATGCCTGTATACATATACGAGCATATATATATATAGATACTTATATATACACACACATATATAACTCTAGAGATGCCTATATATATATATATATATACACACACACACATATATATACCTATATATATGCCTATATACATATATATACATACACACATATATATACCTATATATATGCCTATATACATATATATACATACACACACACACACACACACATATATATACCTATATATATGCCTATATACATATTCCTATATATACATATACCTATATATACTTATATATATATATACACACATGCACACACATATGTGCAGATATATATATACATGTATATATGCCTATATATATATATATAAATATTATATATATATACATATATATGCATATATATATAAATACATGTAAATATGCATATATATATAAATACATATAAATATGCATATATATATATAAATACATATAAATATGCATATATATATAAATACATATAAATATGCATATATATATAAATACATATAAATATGCATATATATATAAATACATATAAATATGCACATATATATGCATATATATATATAAACATACATATAAATACATACATATATAAACATATATATATAAACATACATATATAAACATATATATATATAAACATACATATATATATATATAAATAAAACCACCAGTACATCAACACCATTCTGCTGTATTTTATTGCCTCTACATTAAAGCAGAAATTACTTTTTATTCCTCAACAGATTCTGTAAAGTGTGGGTTTGGTGGCAGCAGGTGGTGTACAGCGATGGTGGTAGTGGCGGTGTGGCATGGTGAGCATGACGGTGTGGTTATGATGGTGGTTGTGGTGTATTGCGGTGGCGGTGTTGCTGTGGGTGTGGCCATGGCGTAGAGTGGTGGTTTTGTATGGTGGTGGCGTTGTGCGATAGTGGTGGTTGTAGTATGGCGGTGGTGTAGTGTGTTGGTAGTAGTAGTGATGCTATATGCTGGTAGTGGTGTTTGTATGGTATGTAGTAGATGTAGTTGTACACCAGTATGGTGCTAGTATAACTGTAGTGGCGATGGTTGTGGTGGTAGTAGTAACCTTAATGGTTGTAGCAGTATAGTGGTAAGTAGAAGGTTAATGGTATAGTAGTGGTCATTGTTGTTGTTTAGCCATAGGCCAGTCCTGGTGCAGCAGACTTGTTCACATCGAAGATGTTCGCGTCATGATCACAGACACGCAGGCATGGCTGTGCGGTTAATAAACTTGCTTTGCAGCCACGTGGTTTGAGAGAGAGAGAGAGAG
>NC_069006.1:20685051-20685748 GCF_001194135.2 Octopus bimaculoides
GACAGAGACAGACAGACAGACAGACAGATAGACAGACAGATAGACAGATTGTATTCCTTTGTATATTAGTGCTTCTCAAACAGGAATCCATATAAGATTTTGTAACAATTTATCTGCAATAAATTTGGTTATACTTCTACGATCCACAAAACGTTTTAACAATTTTTAAAATACGATTCTTAATAAGTACTTAAATATGAAAAAAATATAATAGGATTATTTCAACACCGAACAGCAAGGAGGACACAACGGAGTAAAACGGGAATCAACGGGGACCATAGGTGAAAAAGAGAAAAACATGGCTGAAAAACATTGATATACGCGAACCACGACCAGGGTATTTCTTGGTGACAATCGGAGTGGTGGTGTTAGTAATTTTGTGGTAGGGGTAGCGGTAATAAGTGAAGGGATAAGGTGAGGGTGGTAATAGTAGTAGTAGTAGTAGTAGTAGTAGTAGTGGTGGTGGTGATGATGATGTTGGGATCCGTGACAGAAGGAGATTAATATGGCGGTAGATGGTAGGTGAGAACACAAAGGCGCAAGAAAAGGCGGGAGTTATATGTATATATATATATATATATATATGTGTATATATATATACATTGCTTTTTATGTCAACACTTACTTTTACATTTTGTTTCCCTGCTCAGTCTTTCGGTGCGTGCGTGTCTGTGATTATGTAAGCGTGTGTGTGTGT
>NC_069006.1:20689177-20690459 GCF_001194135.2 Octopus bimaculoides
CAACTTACTGATTGTCCTAAATTACACACACACACACACACACACACACACACACACACACACACACACACACACACACACACACACACACACACACACACACACACACACACAATTTTATTGGCTGTAACTTCGAAGTTTCGGCTGTAATAACTGATTCAAAGACTCAATAAGCCACTGCGAGAAAATTTTCTATCAGGTAGAAAATATTCGATTTGACATAGAATCCGTTATTCAGTAAATGTTTCATTTTCACATATTTAAAAATACTTTTAGCATTATGTAAGCGTGCACATATATATATATATATATATATATATTATATGAATACATATGTGTGCCTGGGTGACTGTATACATGCATGCATGTATGTATGTATTATTTACGCGTGTATATATGTGTGTGGGTCTTCATTATACAGAGGCAAAACGTTGGTTTTATATCCAAGCATAACCAAAATTCTTTTCAGGAAACAGGGGGAAAAAAAAATTAATTTCCAGAAAATTCTCGCAGCCAAATTTCCAACAATTTGACTTGTAAGTGAATCCTTACAACTACATACACACATACACATATATACCCACATACCCATAGCCACCCATACGTAAACATCTACGTACAAATACAAACAGCACTGAAGGCACGGCCTTACACAGGTACACGCAAATGCAAGCACATGCACGTAAATACAGATTCCTACCCATGCAGCTGCGCCCACCTAAGCGCTCGTATGTTCAGAGTCCCACCCCTATACCCACGTGTGTGCAGGATAATCCATTGCGCACCACCATATCTATCTATCTCTCTATCTATCGTTCTCCGTCTTTGTATGCGTGCGTCTTTCTGTGCGTTAGTATGTGTGTGTGTGTGTGTGCGTGTGTATACATACACATGCACGTATATACATTTTACCAAATGCACGCCCGTACATAACACACTCACACACACACACACACACACACACGCATGCGCGCGCACACACGTAATTTCAAGATATAAGCATTAAGAAAGAAAATGAAAGAATGAAAGTTGAATAATCTTGAGATGGTGTGGGAGGATATACGTAGGTATATATACATACACACACACACACACACACACACACACACACACACACACACACATACACATATATATACATACACACACATACATACAAATACATACACACATATATATATATACATACAAACACACATATATACATACATACACACGCATATATACATACATACACACGCATATATATATATATGTATACATACACATACATATATGCATT
>NC_069006.1:20690940-20692276 GCF_001194135.2 Octopus bimaculoides
TATATATAATGATGAGTCAGGTTGGAATAATTCACTATCGGATAGGTGGTGGTGGTGGTGGTGGTGCCAGTAGTAGTAGTAATAATAATAGTAGCAGTAGTAGTGGTGGTGGGGTATTTTTGTTCATTATAGTTGTTATAGTAATAGTAGAAATGGCGGTATAATAATAATAATAATAATTATTATTATTATTATTATTATGGCAGTGAGCTGGCAGAATTATTAGCACGCTGGTCGAAATGCTTAGCGGCTTTTCGTCTGCCATTACGTTCTGAGTTCAAATTCCGCAGAGGTCCACTTTGCCGTACATCCTTCCGGGGTCGATAAATTAAGTACCAGCTGCGTACTTGGGGTCGATGTAATCAACTGACCCCTCCCCCAAAACTGCTGCCCTTGTGGCAAAATTTTAAACCATTATTATCGTTATTATTATTGTTAATAGTGGTGGTAGTAGTATTTTTACTGGTAGTGGTGAGAGTTTAGGTATTTGTAGTAGTTGCTGTAGTGTCCGTGGTCACGATAGATGCAGTATAGGCGCTAGTAATAGATATATTAATTGATAGTAATGGCAACAGTAGCGTTGGTGATGGTAGTGGTGTTGATGTTAGTGAATGTGGTATAGGCGCTAGCTTCAACGATAGTGGTGGTGGTGGTGAGGCTCTGTTGGTGATAGTGTCGATGTTGGAGTAAGTGTTGTTAGCGGTTTGGTAAGGGTGAAGGTGGCCATTTTAACATTGATGATGATGACGATGACGATGATGATGATAGTTTTTGTTTACCAGGAGCATCAGATGAGGGAGGTGGGGCATTACCAACTATAGCAATGACAGTAGTGATGATGATGATGATGATGATGACAGTGTCGACGATAATGATGGCGTTATCAATAAAGATGACAATGATGTTTGATGATGATGATGATGATGGTAAAGATAATGAGGACATTGATGATGATGATGATGATGGCGTTGTCAATGAAGATGATGATCATGTTGCTAACGTTGATGATAATGATGACAATCATGAAAATGATGACAATTATGAGAACGATGACAGTCATGATGACGACGACGAAAACGATAATGATGGCGATATCAATGAAGACGATGATAATGATGATGATGATGATGACATAATGGCGGATGGTAGTAGTAGTAGTAGTAGTAGTAGTAGCGGTGGTGGTGGTGGTGGTGGTTGTGTAGGGTGGAGTGGGGGTATGGCTAATTACAGACTTTTATAACAACAACATTGCCAACACAAACGGCTGCAGGCTTAAAGCGAACGTGTCTGGTGTTAAAACAATTAAGAATCGGGCGAGGAGCGAGGAGGGGTGTGT
>NC_069006.1:20692733-20701142 GCF_001194135.2 Octopus bimaculoides
AAATAGGCCAGACATCATATTGAAAGACTTCAGACAAAAATCATGCCTCCTTATTGATATGACTGTCCCAATCGATATAAACGTATCTGTCAAGACCTACCAAAAACTGAGCAAATATAAAGATCTTGAAATAGAGGGGACAAATAAGGACAGACAAGGGGATTAAGTCGATTACATCAACCGCAGTGCGTAACTGGTACTTAATTTATCGACCCCGAAAGGATGAAAGGCAAAGTCAACCTCGGCGGAATTTGAACTCAGAATGTAAAGACAGACTAAATGCCGCTAAGCATTTCGCCCGGCGTGCTAACGATTCGGCCAGCTCGCCGCGCTGCTTTGATAATTTCTAAGTTTGGCAGAGAGCCATGCATTTAAGAGTGAAAGGGATGTGTAATCGATTAAACCAATTCGAATATCTATAAAACAGAAATGATAGGCGCGAGCCTCTACGGGCCAACGAGGTGATGATAGCCTGCCTCTCGTCTACGTAGTCACTCGACCTGTAAGAAATAACAGCTAAATATCCCTCAAAGATGAAAGCTTATTGTTCTTGAGGTAAGGAAAGACACGTTGGTTAATGTAAAGTCACCTGCCCAGGAACTACCCCCCACCAAAAGTAAAAATGAAATATGGAATGGTCATAGGTAGAATGTTCTTGCATGTGAGGTACAGGTATGGCTATGTGGTAAGAAACTTGCTTTCCATCCACATAGTTCCGGGTTCAGTCCCTCTGCGTGGTACCTTGGGCAAGAGTCTTCTACGTTGGCATCGGGCCGACCAAAGCTTTTTGACTGGATTTGGTAGAGGGAAACTGAAAGAAGCCGGTCATAAATATGTATGACGATCGCAAGAATGTGATTTCAGTTCACGGAGCGGGCGTTGCGTTCTTGAGCAAAACCCTTCGTTTCAGGTTGCTCCAGTCTACTCGGCCGTAAATGAGTAACCCTGCCAGGAACTTTGTTATTTCGGTCACTTATTATACGCCATGGAAATCGAGTGACCGTCCATCTGGATCTCAGGACTCGAGACAACAATGTCCAGGGGTCGGTGATGAAGATGATCATATTCATTTTGACAATAACGTCAATGATTATACTGATTATGACGATGTCAATGATGATATTGATGGTGATTACGCCAACGATGATGATGAACATCCGAACCATTACTTGTTAAGCTGTGTGTACGTTTATACACCTGATGTTTTTTTGTTCTTTTTTTAGTGTTTGGTGAAACCTGTTGAATGGAACGCCGTGAGAGGGACAGAATCAGAAAGAGTGAACGAGCGATCAACATTTGAGTGCGTGTGTAAATGACGGAGCCTATAGACGGCGTAAATTTGCGAGCGAGTGACAAAGATAGGCAGAGAAGAAAAGAAAAGAAAGAGTGATGAAGAAAGAATGACTCAGAAATTATCATTAATAATAATAATGATAATAATAATAATAATAATAATAAAGAAACAAAAAGAGGAAAAAGAGAAGAGAAATACAGTAATCGAGTGAACAGTAAGTGGGAAAGAAAAGCGAGAGAAAACAAAGAATTCTATGGATTATAGTCAGTGAAAAATAAATATTAAGTAAATTGCCTTTCACATATTTGTCACTTAGAAAATTTTGTTTAGAAAATATTTTTCATTGTTAACCTCGTATATAATACGCGTTAGAAATTTTGAGAGTGTGTGTGTGCGCGTGTGTGTTGGCGGGAGTATGTGAGTGTACCTGTCCACACACCATTTTTTCCTTATCTTTCTTGTCCCTGTCGCAGTCACTGGACTGCGATCATGCTGGGTCATCTCACGTGTCCAGTTTTTTTTAAGGGAGAAGGAAATTTGGCTCTTGATGTTTTGTTTTTCTTTTGTTATTTAACACCAAGTCATCCCTGATGAAGCAGAGGTATGATGGAAGGTCAGCCATTCATAACCTTCTCGCCCCCCTTTTTTTTCTTTTTAAATTTAGGACATTTCCCAATATTCCTCGTCTAAAGGAATATCAGGTGGAAACGGAAACAAGACATTAACCAGGATAGGTCAGTAGGCTTGCAACCGTCCGTTAGTTGGACAATCAAGTCCATGCTACTCGTGCTTTGGTCAGGTGGGATCTCCAGCTGAATGTGAACTGGATTCATCTGTCCGGTTCAGAGAGAGAGAGAGAAGGAGGGGAGGAAGAGACAGTGAAGGAGATACAAGGAAGGCATGTGAGTGTGTGGAGTGTGTGAGAGATGGGTGAATGGAATGGCAAAATTCGATTTGAAAAACGTGAATTAACAAAACTACCGTAAATCCTCGAGTATAATCCGCACTTTTTTTCCTAAAATTTAAAGGTCAAAATTTCTAACGCGTACTATATACGAGATTAACAATGGAAAAATATTTTCTAAGCAAAATTTTCCAAGTGATAAATATGTAAAGGCAATTTACTTAATATTTATTTTTCACTGACGTTATTACTGTTATTTCTTTATTTTCTGCAAACAAAGTGCACAAAAATGCTACACGTTTGCATTATGCTATATATACTATAATAATAAGGGAAGTTACCGTATATATGTTTACAAACCAAGGACGTTATATAGACTCCTTGACTCAAGTTAGAGAAGGGGTGCGTATTATACACAAGGTTTAGGTTTTTCAGAGGTACAGCCCCTTAAAAATCCCCTGCGTATTATACTCAAAGGCGGACTATACTCAAGGATTTACGGTATACTAAAAGAAACAATTCGATATTTTACGCCAGTGAAATAGGTAAAAGAAAATGAGAAGACAAGAAAGTACAGAAAGCTCAGCAGACAAGACACTAGAGAAATTAGAAAGAGCATCAAATTTCTCTCTAGTCTCAGAAGCAAAATGAACACATGAAATAATATAACCGTAGACAAGCAATAGGAGGGAAAAGAGCGGAGAGGTCATGGCTGAAACGCTTTTGATCACAGGTCTGTGTTCACACAGAGCTAAACCTAGGAGTAAAGAGCAACAATACCATCAATACAATTAGGCTCCTGAAGGAAATCGTTAGGCAGTTGCCCTCGATGCAAGACAAAACAGCTAATTCTTCCTCAAATGTCATTCTTGAAAATAAGTGAAAGACAGGCTGGAAAAATGTAGTTTTAGATACACTAGTCGTGGTAATCATGGTGAGTGATGGTCACCGTTGAAATGTCATTGATTATCGATCTAATCGGCCAGGGTTGACCAGAGTCAACAACAGTAACGACGGCAATAATGTCAAAGCCCTTTACTAATTCCGACAACATGACTAATTGGTGCGAAGGAAGAGCTCAAGAATTACAGCCAATGGAAACAGGAACAGCAAAAATTGCAGCAACAACAACAACTGCTACTACTACTACTACTACTATTACTACTACTACTATTGCTGCTGCTGCTGCTACAACCGGCAGTAAATCGTGCAACATCATTATTACTTGGTGGACCATACACCAAGAATGTATGATTAATTTTTAGTAATTAACTTGAGAACTTATATTAGAGGGGGTGACTGCAATTACCACACACACACCGCTCTCTCTGTGTGTCCCTCTGTACATTTGTCTGTCTCTCCCTCTTTCTCTCTTTAAAATACAGAACGGAGAATATAAAGAGACAGAGAGATAGAGAGAGAGAGAGAGAGAGAGAGAGAGAGAGAGAGAGAGAGAGAGAGAGAGAGATGAGGGTGTGTGTGTGTGTGTGTGTGTGTGTGTGTGTGCCATTATGAAGGAGTGTCCAGGACCACACAGTAATGAATGTTATATATATAATAGATGTAGGGGAAGAAACATCTATCACAGGAAGAGCGAGCAAACGAGGGGGGGGAACGTATAGGAAACATGGCGAACATTGAGGGTGAGAGTGTGGGTAAGAGGCGGGGGGAGATAACGCCGGTAATCTTTATATATATATATACACACACATACGCACATATACGGATGGTCAGACAGAGAGATAGCTAGCTAGCTAGATAGATAGATAGCTAGATAGCTAGATAGCTAGATAGATAGATAGCTAGATAGATAGCTAGATAGATAGCTAGATAGCTAGATAGATAGATAGCTAGATAGCTAGATAGCTAGATAGATAGATAGCTAGATAGCTAGATAGATAGCTAGATAGATAGCTAGATAGCTAGATAGATAGATAGCTAGATAGATAGATAGCTAGATAGAAAGATAGCTAGCTAGAAAGATAGCCAGCCAGCCAGATAGAGTTTGGGATGTGTGTTTGTACACACTAATATAACATACACGAACACACATTTTACAGTTTCGTGTGACAAGATAAAGTTAATTGCTTGACCTGACATTACTCATACGATCAAAGGTAATCGATATCCTGTGATCAGTTATATTGATTGCAGTGCAAGATGTGGACACATGAGTGTATATGAGTGTGAGTGTATATGTGCATGTACGTATGTGTGTGTGCGTGTGTGTGTGTGTGAGAGCTCGTCTGTGGAGTACGTTGTGGCGTTCATTCTGAACCCATAAAGCAAGAGAATTACCGAAGTATGTGGTCTACAACTGTTAATCCAATATCTAGCTCCAGTCTAGGTGGCCCTTACCTTCTGTGCAACGAGGACTCACTGAAAATAATGCAGGCGCGTGGCTTAGAAGTTAGGGGTGTTGAACTCATGATCGTGAGATTGCAGTTTCGATTCCTGGACCGAGCAACGCAATGTGTTCTTGAGCGACACACTTCATTTCACGTTGCTCAGTCCACTCAGTTGGCAAAAGTGAGTAATCCCGCGACGAACCGGAAAACCGACCCTTATGAATGGACATGATACTGTAATCGACTTGCACCTCCCTTCAGAATAATTGAACTTGAACCCTGCAACGGGTTGGTGTCCCGTTTAGGGAAATATTGTGATCTCGGTCACTTATATGCCACGGAGACCGGGTAAAGTGGTAGTATGAGCCTTAGGGTTCAAGAAGAATAAAAGAAAACAACGATCAAAGGCTCCTCAGTCGTGACCCTTCCGTGTAGGGAACGTAAAGCATTTTTATCCACGAGTCATTTTTAAGCCAGTAGAGTAAGATTCGAGGGGTATTTGGCAACTATTTCTAGCAGGTCGCGTTCCCTCTATGGCTCATTATTTTCTGTGACCGAACACCTGGCTTAAATGCTGTTACTACAAAGTGATTGTTTATCTCTCGCTCCTTCAGCTATTTCTCTTCCACCATCTTCCATATTTCGTTGTCTAGTATCCTAAATGTTGGCTCACTAATAAACAACTCTCTCTTGCTTTATTTCTCATTCCTTCTTCTATTTCCGTCACCTTACTCATAGCCCCTGTACTTTCACTCTTTCGATTCTACTGCATAAACGTCCCGCATAGCTATTTATCTTTCTCAATTTACTACCCTTTATAATTCTTTCTCTCTCACTTTTCACCTCTCTCAGTGCACTCACTACTTTCTCTTTCCAACGAGAAAGAGAGAGAGAGAGAGAAAACCTTAACAAGTAACTTAGCGATGTATATATATAAGATACACTTCTACTCGTGCGCGCGCCCGTGTGTGTGCGTGTGCGTGTGTGTGTGCGCGCGCGTGTGTGCGTGTGCGTGTGCGTGTGTGTGTGCGCGCGTGTGTGTGCGAGTGTGAACTTATATCGATCAATACCTTGTCCAGCAAACAGAACCTTGCACATGTACGATGGTCAGTCTCTCTCTCCTTATTTCATTTTTTTTTGTTTTTTTTGGCTGATTGTTTTTTCATTATTGATGAGATTCAGTGATGCGGAACGATGAACCCCTCCTAACACACAAAACCCCTAATAGGGAATTCTTGCTTTTTTTGTTTGTCTTTTTTTTTTGTTTTCATTTATTTTTGTTTTGTAATATTGCGGGATTTTCCTTGTTCTCTCCACTGGACCGTATTTCTCAGGGCACGGGTGAAGTGGGTGGAGGAGGTGATTGGATAGAAAGTGGTGGTGGTGGTGAAACGAAGTAGTATTACTGGGATGCGATGAAGGCTAGAGAGCAGAAATAGCCTATATAAAGGCCAATGACGTCACCATATGACAAAAAGCAAAAAAAAAAAACAAACTAATGAAGCAAAAGAGAGAGGGGGAGGGGGAGAGAGGGAGGTGAAAGAGCACGCTGAGAAACAAAAATGAAAGTCCATAGCTAATCCCGATCGTTTCCTCCTACCACCAAAAGGTGTTGTAGGAGTAGAGGAATAAAAATAGAAGCGGATGGTGGGTTTGTTAGTGTTGTAGTTAATGACGATAATGATGACGGCTTTGATGATGACGACGATGATGATAATGATGATTACAGCGACGATGATGATAATGACGACGATGACGATGATGATGATGATTAGCTCCAAGTTAGTCCTGGATCGAGTAGATATTCGAATACATTCAAAGGTATTTTCCAGCCGTGACCATCTCGTCTTTTTAGAGGTATTTAGGACTACATAATCTAATGTGTTCTTTCCCTCTGTTTAAGAAGTTAGGTTGTGATCTGAGAAAAAAAGAAAGAGAAAGAGAGAGGAAGTGAGAGAAAGAAAGACAGGGAGAGAGAGAGAGAGAGAGAAAGAGAAAGAGAGAGAAAGAGAGAGAGAAAGAGAGAAAGAAAAAGTGTATGGAAACGAGGCAGTAGGTCTTATGACTCCTAGGGCGTGTCACCCAGTTAGTTAGGACGTTCGTCACACTGTTTGGCAGTTATCACTAGAAGCTGATAGTGTTATGAAGACAGTGAACTGGGAGATTCGTTAGCATGCCGGACAAAATGCTAAGCTGCATTTCCTCCGTCTTCTGCATTCTAGGTTCAAATTCCCTCGAAGTCGACTTCGACTTTCATCCTTACGCGGTCGATAAATCAAGTACCAATCGAGTACTGAGGTCGATGTAATCGACTTCCTTTTGTCCCTCAAAATTGCTGGCCTCGCGCCAAAATTAGAAAGAATTATTACTTCTGGTTTTGAAACAGTGTTACGGATAAAAATTGCATGAGACAGGCTTCTCTCCAAAGAAGCGACGAATAGCGTAACACTTACACGCATCGAATGGCGAGCTGGCAGAAACGTTAGCACACCGGGCGAAATGCTTACCGGTATTTCGTCTGTCTTTACGTTCCGAGTTCAAATTCCGCCGAGGTCGACTTTACATTTCATCCTTTCAGTGTGGATAAATTAAGTACCAGTTGCGTACTGGTGTCGATCTAATCGACTGCCCCCACCTTCCGCAAAATTTCGGGCCTTGTGCCTAGAATGGAAAAGAATATTCTTGGACAAAGGAAGCCAAACGCAGCCTACGACCTAGGACAGAAAAGAATGAAGCAACTTTTCGAATTTTAAATGACTATAACTGTAGGTCCGACAAATAAGTGATTATAAACTGAGTTTCACCAGTGAAACAGTTTCTGAACATTGTGATAATTGCTGTCCTCGTTAACACACACACATACACACATGTATATCCATATATATGTATACATACACACATACATGTAAATATATATATATATGCATACACACACACCCACACACATGTATACACCTATATATGCATAAACACACGCCCACATATATATATATATATGTATACACACACATACCCACACATATACACACACACACACCAATATACATCATACACATACACACCAACGTACATCATACATACACACACCGACATACATCATACACACACACCAACATACACGCACACAAACTTACATCACACACACACATATATATATATATATATATATATATAGAGAGAGAGAGAGAGAGATAGAGAGACAGAGAGAGAGAGAGAGAGAGATAGAGAGAGAGAATGTTATACATAAGTAGGCCAGGCACACACATACGTATCTTTTTGTCATATTATACACTATATATTATGTGTGTGTGTGTGTGTGTGTGTGTGTGTGTATTACACATTATAATGTATATGTAATGCATATATACAATCCATAGTGGATAACATATATGTATCTCTATATACAACATACATATAACATAATAGACGTGTGGTTACAATATATATAATGTATAACAATGTATGTGTGTGTTTGTGTGCGTTTGTGTGTGTGTGTGTTTGCGCGTGTGTGTGAAGTTGAGACGGTGAAAGCAAGTAAGATAGTAAATGGCTAGATAAAGCATCAAGTATTCTAGCATTGAGATAATTAAGATAAGCAGTATAGACAAGTTGTATACACCTCGCTTTGAAGTGATGATAAATTGATATGTTGATATCACAGTAGAGTCACCTCTAAAGAGATCTTAAAGAGATATTTGTATCATTATAACATAATAGACGGTAAATGGACTTAGTAACACACGCGCACGCACAAAAGAGACATACTACTTGTGTGTGCAAATGTGTATATATGTGTGTGTGTGTGTGTGTGTGTGTGTGTGTGTGTGTGTTTGCATGTGTGCATGTGTATATGTATAGAGAGA
>NC_069006.1:20701379-20702509 GCF_001194135.2 Octopus bimaculoides
GAGAGAGAGAGAAAGAGAGAGAAAGAGAGAGAGAGAGACAGAGAGAGACAGACGGATAGATAGATAGATAGATAGATAGATAGATAGATAGATAGATATAGATAGATATAGATAGATATAGATAGATATAGATAGATATAGATAGAGATAGATAGATAGATAGATAGATAGATAGATAGATAGATAGATAGATAGCGCTAAGATACATATAACAGACCCGTACAGAGAGGGAGAGAGATGAAGCTCTGAGAAAATATAGCGATTTCGTTCCAGTTACGAGGCCAAACATCCCTGAAAGTTTCATCCGAATCCATCCAGCGGTTCTTGAGATATCTTGCCCACGGACAAACAAACGAACACGACTGAAAACAATACCTCCGCTGATGCAGAGGTAATAATGATGGACGTAAACACACCAACACCGGTTGTCAAGTGATGGTGAGGAATACACACACAATATATATATATATATATACGATGGGCTTTTTCCGCCTACCAAATTCATTCACAAAGCTTTGGTCGACCCAATGCTTTAGAAGACACTTGCCCAAGGTGCCACACATAGTGGGACTAAACCCGTAACCCTGTGGCGGGAAGCAAGCTTCTTACCACAACCACGTTCTACAGAAAATTGAAATATTTTGTATATTGTAGAGACATAAGCAATTTACCGCAAATAAATTTTAACAACAAAACCTTACATGGACCCCGGACCGGTTCAAGAGATCAATAATGAAACCGAGAATTATTATAATCATGTCCCAGGATGCCGTGGGTAGGCAGACGGGCAATAGCATAATGTAGAAGGGATGTGTTGGAGTTTAAGGGAGGAGGGAGCAATAAGTAGTTGCCATGGTGGATGGTGTTGGGGATGAGAAACGATTATGATTACTATTTTGGTAAATATATGAGTGATTAGCAAGCAGAAAACAATGTTACCACACACCCTTATCCCAAGATTACGTGTCTGTGCGTGCATGTGTCCAAATATCTATCTATCTATCTATCTATCTATCTGTCTGTCTGTCCGTCTTTATCTCTCTCTATCAATCTATCTATATCTATCGCTCTATCCATCTATCTGAGTACCCAGACATATATGTGTATATTCATATATATATATATATATA
>NC_069006.1:20703369-20704149 GCF_001194135.2 Octopus bimaculoides
GAAAAATCCTTTTGTTTCTCTCTCTCTCCCGTTATTCGTCTCACAGATTTATTTATTTATTTATTTATTTATTGATTTATTTATTTCATTTTCATTCCTTGATTTCTTGTCCCCTATAAATACAAACGTTAGCTATCGAATCGAGTCAAAAACGTATTATTGGAGCCAGTTGACATGTGTTTCGTCACTCTCTGGCTGGTTCTATGTATGTATGTATGTATGCATGCATTATGGATATATGTATGCATGAATGTATGTGCGCGAGTGTACGTGTATGTTATATATGTGTATGTGTATATATATATATATATATGTATATATATGCTTAAAGCTTATGGCGATCACTGTGCAATGACTAAGGAAAATAGACTAATAAAGGGACATATAAGGGCTGGTATCCCGGTTTCAGTGGCGTAGAAATTCCTCACCTGGATGGGACGCCGGTCCGTCGCAGGATTCCTCATATTTTTGCCAGCTGAGGAGACTGGAGCAACGTGTAATGAAGTATTTTGCTCAAGAACACAACGCATCGCCCGGTCCAGAAATTGAAACCGTAATCTTACGATCATGAGTCCAACGTCCTAACCACTAAGCCACGCGTTTCTTTACAAGGATGAATAAAGGTATATTAATTGTCATACAACGCAAATTCTTAATTTACTGAAATTGTTTTCACTTCCAGAGACGGAAAACAAGACAGATGCCTTGAAGCAATTACGACCGACTTGGAGAGCAGAGAAGATAATTTCAAGAACAAAAAATATTCTTCGAAATTGACCT
>NC_069006.1:20704724-20707229 GCF_001194135.2 Octopus bimaculoides
TGGTGGTGGTGGTGGTGGTGGTGGTGATGCAGATGCTTATGAGGATTTGAAGATCATCGTGATGGGGAAGCGGTGGAGGGGGCGGAGGGCAATGATGATAATGATGTTGATGATGGTGGTGGTGGTGGGGGGGGATGATGGTGGCGATACAAATGCAGACAATGATGATGATGATGATGCAAAAGACGACGACGACAGCAATGATGATGATAATGAAGAGGACAGCAATGGTGATAAAGGGGAGGGAAATGATGAAGATGAAGATGATCATCATCTGTATGAAAATTATGGCAATGATGATGATGACGGCTATTTTGTCAAAGCTGCTGATAATGATTATGATGATGATGATGAAGTTCGTGATGATGGCCTTAACAAAAGAAGCAACGACACAAGAAGATAAAGATGATTAGGAAATGGTCGTGATGCTATTGTTGTCGTGGATGAATGAAGATGGTTGTGAAGGTGGTCATGATGATGCTGACGATGATGATGAGGATGATGATGATTTTTTTGATGATGTTGGTGATGATAACGAGGACGACGATAATACGGATGGTGAATGAAGACGTCGATGAATGCCGGTGGTGATGCTGCTGAATACGATGCTGGATATGATGATGATGATGATGATGATGACGATAATGGCGAAAGTGATGATGATAGTGATGATGAATATGATACAGATGATGGTGAATATGATAGAGATGATGATGATGATGATAACAGAGATGATGAAGATGATGATGATGATGTATATGATGATATATATAAATATATATGTATATATATATATATAATGACGATGTGTACGATGATGACGAGGCGGAAGAGGAGGGGAGAAGATGAGGATGTACATATGCTGGCGATGGATATTGATAATAGTCCGAGAAGGAATGTTATTTTAAATAAGGAATAAGAGTGGTCGAAGAGTATTCTTGAAAAAGAGAAGAGGAGGTGGTGTCGATGAGAGAGAGAGAAAGAGAGAAAGAGAAAGAGAGAGATGTGGTTGTGATGGCGGCGGCGGCGACAATGGCAAGCTTAGACAAAGAGGAACGGGGAAGAGATAAATGGTAAAAAGCGCCAGGCTAGAGCTAAGGCTTCGGCAAACAGTTTCAGACAAAAGAATCATATTGGTAATTGTCACAAGGTTGTGTTCTGATGACGCTGACGCAGACACGAACACCGCCACCACCACCGCCGCCCACGATCACGATCGCGGTGGCGACGAGGATGATTAACAGGAGGAGGATAAAGATGATGACGATGACGATGACAAAAGGGATGATGCACCAAAAAATATTCGAAAAACTAATATAATGTTGTATTGTAGCCATTCACACAGACACAAGAACATTTACACAGAAGCATGTTTTTTTATATTTTTTATAAAAGATACATTTGAAATATACGTAAACACACACACACACACACACACACACATACAGAGAAAGAAAGGGAAGTCGCATACAGACGCATGCGCGCAGATACATACATCGAATGAAGTCATTTTATTTTGACAGCGATAAATAAATAAAGCGATTAAACTGAAATAATAATAATAATAATAGTAATAATAATAATATTAGTAATAATAATAATAGTAATAATGATAATAATAATAATAATATTGATGATAATAATAATGATAATAATAATGATGATTATAGTAATAATAATAATAATAATAATAATAATAATAATAATAATAATAATGATAATTTTTTTTGCCGCAGAGGCAGAGATGAGGTGGGGCACACCACAAGGACAGTCTGAAATTTGTGCGGGGGTTTACATAAAGGATGAGAGGAAAGAAAGGGATGATGATGATGATGGTGGTGGTGGAGGTGGTAATGATGATGATGATGATGACGGTGGTGAGGATTTCTTTTAATGGCCACAAAGGCCCAAGACATTGAGGGTAACATCAAAAGAAGAAACACACCATATAAAAAGTGTGGGGTTTACATCGATGAAAAAGGGGGGCGGAGGAAACAACAATGTTACGGATATAATAAGGAGTATAAAAATAAAATTCAGAAAAATATATAAATAAGCAAATAAATTCCCCAACAGCAGGGATTTCACCTAGGGTGAATAATTGAATAATAATAATGATGATGTAGATAATAATAATAATGGTTTCAAGTTTTAGCACAAGGCCAGCAATTTTGGGGGAGGGGGTTACATCGATTACATCGACCCCAAAGTTCAACTGGTCCTTATTCTAAAGAATCCAAAAGGATGAATAGCGAAGACGATCCTTGGGGCATTTGAACCCAGAACATAAAAGACACATACACACACACATATATATATATATATATATATATATACATACACACACACACACACACACACACACACACACACATACGGCAGGCGTCTTTCAGCTTTCATCAACCAAATCCACTCACAAGGCTATGGTCGGCCCGAGCCTAAAGAAAACACTTGCGCAAGGTGTCGCTAAAGACTTGACGGACAGCCGGATACATCCTACACGCT
>NC_069006.1:20709761-20710102 GCF_001194135.2 Octopus bimaculoides
TATACAGCCACATATACAAACATGCAGTCAGACATGCATATGTGTGTATATATATATATATATATGCACACACAAGCACACATGAATAAACATACACTCAGACACACACACACACACACACACATATATATATATATAGATAAATAGATAGATATATAGATCCCCATATTGGTACATATATGCACACACGCATATACATATATATATGAATACACACACATACCTATACGTATATGCATACATTTCCATACATAGAAAAAAGAAACACACAGGCACTCATGCTTACGTACGTATGTCAATGCACTGAAAGCAGAGATCGTACGGTTTCTCAACCGCCTGCC
>NC_069006.1:20711225-20711911 GCF_001194135.2 Octopus bimaculoides
AGATATATATATATATATATATATATATATATATATATCTGTTTAATATATCTTGCGAAAGCTTACGTTATGAAAATACGCAAAGAATTACGAATATTGAGCATTCAAATATTAATATCATTCCAGAGTGAAAACATTATTGTTGGTAGACTTAATCATGTGATCCAGTCTGAGACAACAAGTAGATGGGTGCGTCTTATACAGGAGAGCGACTTATACACGATGCAAGACGGTTATATGAAGATGTGACTACAACAGCCAATTAGACACAGAGAAATATAGACTTGAACGTTAGAAAAATTTCAGCTATTAACAGAGCTAAACACGAGCACACATCACACAAACTGTTACAGATAAATCTGTACACTTTCAAAGAAACACATACACACAGGGATTCTACCGAACATAGATGAAAAGATAAGGACAGACTACTATGTATAAACACACACATGCATTCACAAACGCATACACACACATACGGATATATATAGTATGTGTAAGAAAAACACAAGTCCTGCATCACATCAATGGTAACGACATAAGCGTTTCGAATGAACGACTTCTTAAGAAAGATGCTATTTCAATCGTTTTATCTCTGATTTAAAATTGAGCAAATATGTTTACATACATACATACGTACACACATATATAGAAACATATAGACATATATATATATATATATATAT
>NC_069006.1:20712011-20712436 GCF_001194135.2 Octopus bimaculoides
GAGAGAGAGAGAGAAAGAGAGAGAGAGAGTAGGAGCCATTGGGAAAAAACAGAGAAGTTCCTCATCGTCACTCGTCGTCATCAGCAGCATGAAAAAGTGGAAGAAGAAGAAGAAAAGGAATAAGGAAAAGGAGCAGAAGGCTTAGAGGGAGACGTTAAGTAGTACTAGTATTGGAGGAGGAGGAGGAGAAGCAAAAGCTGAATAAGACTATACAAAGAAGAGGAGCAAACGAGAAGAGGAAGAAGAAGAAAAAAATGGGGAAAAAAGGAGAAAGAGAAAGAAAAGACGAAGATCAAAAGCAAGACAAGAAGAAAAGACTACAAGAAAAGGAGAAAATAAGAAATGGAAGATTAAAAAAGAGAAGAGATAGAAAACAAAGAGATGAAAAAGCAGTAGTAGAAGAAGAACAACAAAAGGGGAGGAGG
>NC_069006.1:20713555-20714314 GCF_001194135.2 Octopus bimaculoides
ATATATATATATATAATTATTTCCGTGCGAATGTTTTTTTTTATACGGCGCTGAGTTTACAATCCTGTAAGTAATAATAATGGTATTTTTTTATAAGCTTGAAGCTTATGGCGATCACCGTGCAATGACTACGGAAAATGGTCTAATAAAGGGGCATATAAGCCCTCGACAGAAAAAAGAAGGCTTCCCTTTAAGATTCAGTGGAATTAGTTACTTAAACTCAGGCACCAAGCCAGTTCAGTATAGTCAGTGCAGCTCCAAGTTAGGTGAACAAAATGCAAATAGGTAACAAGGATGTCCAGGTTTCAAAGCATTACCTGGACATCGTTGTACTTATTTGCATATATAATACATACACAAAAATGTGTGTGATTGTGTGTGTGTGTAAGGATAAACTTTTTCGTTTGTTTATATTGTGCATATGTATACCTGTGGGTATGTGTATACGTATAGAGAAAAATTACATCTTTGTTATAGACCTCACCTTAGAAAGCCGACAATCGCTTGTATTGCATTCACACACGCGCGCACACGTATACAGAAAATGTGAGAATTAATATGAATATCCTCGAAAATATTTTACAACGTTATCGAGGCTATCCAAAATTAGCGAAATTCGAATATCTGAAATTTTACAAGTAGATATACGTAATCTATAGATATATAATATATATTACATACATACATATTATATATGGAGACTCGCACACACATATAACACGTATATATATATATATATATATATATATATATATATAT
>NC_069006.1:20719170-20720639 GCF_001194135.2 Octopus bimaculoides
TAACAGAAGAAACTAAATTCGCTTGCCTCCGAAAATCACTCTCCCTTTTGCTGACGATTGCACGCTTGCACGAAACTTGACATCCAGCGGATATGTCTATGCTTATACCAACATTGTATATAAGTATATTTTTACATGTATATCGAACGTGAATATTTTACATGTGCATCCGATCATTATATAATATGATCTACGCATCTTATGGGCACAAGATTTTCTGCGAGAAAAAAAAAAAAAAAAAAAAAAAAATTGAGATATATTTCTAAATAATATAATATAAATTACGTGCCAGACACGGGTAGAGTATGCTAATGTAGGATGAAATCAGTGGAATTTCAATTTAATCGGTCGTATTTCTCCGCTAGGCGGTGAAAATCAATCTGACACCCCACTCCGCGATTCGGTAACTTAAACTTTTCAAACCGAACAAAATAGATATGTCAGCCGAGCCTATTTCAATCTTTCCGCTTCGCTGACGTGTACACGTTTGCACGAAACCCGAGATCTAACGGTCCGAGAAGTACATATCTGTATGTGTGGGAGCGTGTGTGAGTACCTCTCACTGTGCGTCTATGTATATATGTATATATATATATACACACATATATATATGTGAGAGAGAGAAAGAGAAACGCATATCTACACAAATATATAGATGCGTATATATATAAATGTGTGGACATATACACACATATGTATACATGTGTGCGTGAGTACTCACATATGCAAAATATACAGCAAGAATAAAAGTTTCATTACCATTAAAACGGTATATAAAGTATTTATTCTCCATTAGGCTACAATTTTGCTTTATAAATTTCTATTACTGTTCTGTTTGCGAATGTATTCTAATAGATGGAAAGACGGGCGAATATTCATTGGTCAGGTCACGGTTTTTTCCCTATTCAATTGTCCGAGTATGTCTAATTAAAACTGCTCGTTGTGGTCCACGCAGCAGTCTGTATCAACAGCGGAGTAGTAGACGTGCTATTCTAAGGACCCCGAAAGGATGAAAAGCAAAGTCGATCTTTGGCGGAATTTGAGCACAACGTAAAGTCGGAAGAAATACTGCTAAGCAATTCGTCCGGCGTACCAACGACTCCGCCAGCTCGCAGCTTCATTATAATATTAACAACAACAATATTAATAATAATAATAATAATAATAAATATTATTATTATTATTTCTTTATTGCCCACAAGGGGCTAAACATAGAGGGGACAAACAAGGACAGACAAAGGGATTAAGTCGATTACATCAACCCCAGTGCGTAACTGGTACTTAATTTATCGACCCCGAAAGGATGAAAGGCAAAGTCGACCTCGGCGAAATTTGAACTCAGAACGTAAAGACAGGCGAAATACCGCTAAGCATTTCGTCCAGCGTGCTAACGTTTCTGCCAGCTCCACCTTTATAATAATAATGATAATAATAATAATAATTCCTTTCGTTTGCGACAAGGGTTGTGA
>NC_069006.1:20721460-20723930 GCF_001194135.2 Octopus bimaculoides
GGTAGTAGTCTAATTTGCATCAAGACACACCGCATTATTTCCCACCTACGCTGTTTTTTTTTTGTTTTACCTTTCTACTTGCTTCAGTGATTGGACTGCGGCCTTGAAGGTTTTAGTGGAACCTATCGACCCCAAAGCTTACGGTTTTTTTTTTTACAAATAAATATACTGGTCCTAATTCTGTCGTTACGGATGGTTGGGTATAAATCAATCTATATCGATTCTCGAGCAGTGGCAGGGGACCGCCAAAGTTGATATTTGAGATCGACGGGGCCTTGAGGCGCGACGGAATTTCGTGTAGCCCGCGTAGCTCAAAGTGTGTGTGTGTGTGTGTGTGTGTATATATATACATATATATACACACATACACACTCATTTGTTTTTTAGGAAATTACATATCATATGTGTGTGTGTGTATGTATGTATGTATATGTCTGTGCGTATATAGAGCTGGTACATGAAATGTTGGAAAGCTTAAGTCATCTTGTGTTGTTTTTAGAGAGATATGATGAACATCATAAAGAATAAAAATATAAAATAATGCAAAGAAAGCAAGAAAAAGAGATTGTAACGAACATACAGAATGATTTCCATTCTCTTGTATGGTAGACTCAGCTGTAAGACATCACAGACAAACAAAGATAGAGTGCAAGGGTGGGATTGAGTGGGACACTAATATATGTGCGCGCGCGGTGTATATGCATGCGTGTGTGTGTATGTATAAGTGTGTTTATGGATGTGTATATAGATATGTAAGTATATCTCTGTGTGTGTGTATATACACATATATATAAGTATTGATTATATATAGGTTACAGTCTTACACACACGTGTGCACGTGTGTATGTATATCTATCTATTAGTCTGTCTGTCTGTCTGTCTATCAGTCTGTCTGAGTCAGTCAATCTATGTATCTATCTATCTATCTATCAATCTATCAGCCTGTCTCTCCGTCTGTATGTGTGCGTGTGAATGGACGTAAAAACGTATAAATATACACGCGTACACAAATATAGTGTATATATATATATGCTTATATTTATACATATGTATTCATACTCATACGAATCGTGTTACACAAACACAAACTCACACACGCCTGCACCTCAAAGCGAAACAAGATGTGTATTGTGTCTGTATCATTGCTTTTTCTTAAAAATATTCCAACATTGAGAATACGAACTTCAACTTTATATAGCCAACTAAATGGCGCTCAAATTCCCCTACAAACTGGGAACCCGTTAACCCGTACCTCTGAGCTCAAATGCTGCCGAGTTTGACTCTGCCTTTCATCCTTTCGATCTCGCTAAAATCAGTACCAGTTGGCTACTGGTGTCGACGTAATCACCCCTTCTTCCAAAATTTCTGGGTTCAGGCCAAAATTTGAACCCTATAAGCACGTGCGCACTCGCGTGTGTGTGTGTGCACATGTTTTATGTATGTATAATCTACAGATGCCAACAGAATATTTTAAAGTGCTGATGTGTCTTTCTCGGTAAGAATTAAATATCATTTAAGCTGAAAGAAACTGAAGATATTTACAACGAGATGCTATTGATAAAAGTTCATTGAAGAGTTCAATCGATAAGTTCAATAGCCAATTGCTGCGACGATAAGTAGTCGAACATTTCCAATCACAGTCCTTCATCGAACTACAAAGAAATTGAGCAAATGGCTTTGTGGTTAGGGTTTTAGGTAAGAAAAATCAATGGGTGAATCGAGTTGTGTTTCAAAACGCTTCTCTATAATTTTGGGGTGAATTACTCTGTGAGATTAGTGGTCAGAGTGTTGCATTGCACCCACAATCACGAAATCGAGGTTTCGATTCCCGGACAGGTCGATGCTTCATTTTGTTTGAGCAAAATATTTCATATCACGTTGCTTTGCGATCACTTTTGACACCTGATGTGTGGCACACCGTGCACCTGTACAGGCAATATCGATTCGATGGAAGGACTGAGCTGAGGTACAACTAACATTTAACCATTATAAACAAAACGTACGTGCAGTTTTCTCAATAAGATGTAGGAGAACTGTTATCTGTCGTCTACAAAAGTTAGTCCATACACACAAAACTACTTTCTTTTTTGGGCTTTACACGTATGATCGTAGGGTCGTGGTTTCGATTCCTGGACCGTAAACAAAGACACACACAGACACACAGATCGCTAGCCACAACACATTCTTTATTTTCTCTCCTTGTTTCTTTCTGTGTTCCTTTCTGTGGAAGAGCGTAGACTCGAAACGTTAAAGACTTTTTCACTTCCCAAGCGTTATACTAATACATCTGTTTGTTGTCTACACCACCTGCCTTCGTCTTTTGTTGTTTTTTTTGTGAATTCTCCCTATATATACATACATACATATATATATATATACACGACAGGCTTTTTTTTCAGTTTCTTTCTACCATATCCACTCACAAGGCTCTGGTCGGACCCAGGTTATAACAGAAGCAACTTCTCCAAGG
>NC_069006.1:20724750-20726689 GCF_001194135.2 Octopus bimaculoides
CTTAATAAGTGCAAATGCGCTACTCTCGACCCCCGAGTTACCCTCTAGCTTGTGCTGATTATTAATAAAATTTTTAAAAAAGGGTCGGGGGTATATATAGTCATGTTTTGTGTTCTATTTTCTTTTTTGCATCATCAAAACACTGTGTGTGTGTGTGCATCATTATTTGTAATATCTCTTTCTAGATGCACGCAACCAAGAAAAATATAGTAAAGTTACCTTCTCGAGAAGGGCCGCTTTCCTGGTTTCCGTAGCGTATATATTTCCCACCTGGACAGGAGGCCGGTCCGTCACAGGATTACTCATTTTTACCAGCTGAGTGGACTGGAACAATGTGAAATGAAATGTTTTGCTCAAGAACACAACGCGTTACCCGGTCCAGGAATCGAAACCAAAATCTTACGATCATGAGACCAAACACCGTAACCACTAAGCCATGCGCCTCCACAGACACAATCAAGTTTATGCATATATTCACTTAAAGATTCTCAGATGGTGAATCTTAAAAATTTTTTTTTTTGAAATTTTAACTGTGCCGCTAATAGACCGGGTTTGAAGGAGGCTTGTCAGTTTCTTTTGCTCTGAGAAAATCCTAACACTTCTAGGTTATTGAGCAAAATCCATACTTACATAGCCTAATGCACTCACGATGATAGGCACCGCTGTATATAAGGATGCAAACATGTATCTATCCATGTGTACATGTACACACTTGTGTACATTTTGACTTTTATTTTCCTTGTTAATTGCTGTGATTTGAGCACACTTGCAAAGATGATCATTACTTTGTTATTATTTCACACAGGAAATTAAACATCTATTACTCTGTCTATCTATCTATCTATCTATCTATCTAATCTGTGTTCAGCCCTGTGTGGCTAATAAAGAAAGTTATCTATCTATCTATCTAAAGTAGAAAATGCTAAATTAATTTTATAAAACACATTTCAGTACCGGTTTCAGTCATTGAGACTTTTTTTAACTGTAAGTATGGAGAACAATTAAATTTTGGAAAAATTACCTCGCAAGTTTTTCAAAACTAGGTATTACTTGCACAAGCAATCCTTCTCTAATCATAAGACAATTCGACGTCACTGTCGAAGTACATATGAAAACTCAAAATTTTATGGACATCGAATGTAAACTTAAATGGCGTATTTTAATCTTTGTGAAACCATACGAGTTTCGGTGGCGTGAATCTCGTTTATGCACACGTGAAGCTATATAAATCATGCTAACTTATAATAACTTATTAACGAAAAGGAATGAGCTTTTAGTTAATTGCAAACATAAAATACTAAAACAATTTAAATATTACATAACTAGAGTGTGCATGATTATGGTATCGGGGTGTAATACATTTACATAGCGGTTGCATAACTGACATCAGCCAATTGCATTCGTTACTGATGGCATAAACGCAAACACAAGCATATATATGCACATATACACAAAAACACAGTTACACACGCAGACACACACTAATAAAAACAAACAACGTCTGCTGAGTGAATTTCAGATGAAAAGAAGAATAAAATTGAACTCGGGGGAATAAATAAATCAGTGACGTGATGTCGGGATGGATGACGTGGTGTCGAAGACGGAAGATGAGAGAAGAGGACGGAACAGCAATGGAGGTAGAAGAGGAGGAGGAGGAGGAGGAGGAGAAGACGGAAAGGAGAAAACGAACGAGATGGTAGGAAGAGGAAGGTGGAGGGAAGGAAAAAAAATCGAGGGGGGAGAAAAAAGTGATGAAGGAAGAAAAAGGAAGGGGTAAGAGAAGAAGGAAAAATAGGGGAAGGAGAAAAAAGGGAGAGAAGACGGAGAGGAAATGGAAGTTCAACAAAATGAAAAGAAATCTAAGTATATATATATATATATATATATATTGAGAGAGAGAGAGAGAGAGAGAGAGAGAGAGAGAGAGAGAGAGAGAGAG
>NC_069006.1:20726942-20729268 GCF_001194135.2 Octopus bimaculoides
GCTGACAATTCTGCCAGCAAGCCGCCTTAATAATGATAATAATGACAGCATCAATAACAACAACAATAATAATAACAATCCTTTCTACTAGTCAATTACATTGACCCCCCAGTGTTTCACTGGTACATAATTCATCGATCGCGAAAGGATGAAAGGCAAAGTCGACTTCTGCGGAATTTGAACTCAGAACGTAGCGACGGGCGAAATACTGCTAAGCATTTTAGCATACACGTTGACGATTCTCTCAGCTCGATGCCTTAACAACAACAGCAATAATAATAATAATAATAATAATAATAATAATAATAATAATAATAATTAATAGGTCTCAGGTTTTTGAGGATGGAAATCCCTGTACACAACAATCAGTATATATCGGGGTTGAGTACACAGGTAGGAATTCATCTAATTAGGATGTTAGCTTCGTAGAAATCTCACGATGGAATAGTGTTACGAGAGAGAGAGAGAGAGAGAGAGAGAGAAAGAGAGAGAGAAAGAGAGAGAGAAAGAGAGGAGAGATAAACACATACATACCTATTATGATACACACATACAGAAGTTATACCAAATCCACCATACATATGAATTTAGGTTATTTTTACATTATTTCAGACTTCTGACGTTCCAAAGAACTTTATAGTTATCTACATTACAGATATTTCGTACATACGTCCGTACGTACATAGTAGCTGTTTTCTCGTATATGAACAAAGCCATTGCTAGAACGAGTCACTGAAATGAGTCATTAATGATGCAATGTGAGGCCCTTGTATGACTCTTGATAAATACGTACGTACGTACATACATGAATACATGTGAACTTTGGTGAAACATTCTCAACAAAACGTCTATCGTCTGCTAAGATAACAAGCTGGATAATCGTTCTTTGGGACAGACAAGTATGAACCTCGTAGAAACCTACTGCCAAACTGATGCAAATATCTCTTCGAACAGCAAAGACAAAGACAACTGCTTCAAAATCTTCAGTCTTTATACCTAGACCATAAATTCACACTTATAACAATAGCAATTGGTGTTCTTTATTTTATTAGTAATTACCGAAATGGCATTCTGAAAAAGCTAGGGTTTTCAGAGAAAAAAAACCAACCAGCTAATTCGGGCATTACAAACACAATCTGTGTTTGTAATGCCCGGTTTCTCATATTAATAAAAAAAAATCTTCCAAATTCCCTTAGATTCAAGCACTGGCATTCTTCACCCTATTAATGTTTGAACACCTTTTTGGTCTCGAAATGAAGGCAGTGACGCGATGTTGTCGTGCTTTGTGGAAGTAAATGAGTGATTATGAGTGGTTATTGGCATGTTTTAACACATGAAAATAGCTTTGCTTTCATAGTGTATTTCATATATGACTTAGCTGTTTCCTGGGTTTTTCGTGCACGTACGTACATGCATGCATGCATACATACATACATGCTTATATAAAGTCTACAGGCAAACTCCAGAGATACACAATACTGAACACACGCAGTAGTGCTCAAGTAATCTCCACTCCCACTCTGAGTCTAAGAGAAAGCAAGGTAAGTGTATACACACATACATAGTATATGTGTGTATACATATACATATATGTACACGTGTGTATGTACATACATACATGTATGTATGTATAGTTAGATGCACATTATAATATAGAAGGTACATATATATTATATATATGTATGCATGTGTGTGTATATATATATTATATATATATATGTTTACATACACAGACACATACGTACATGCATGCAAACACACATGCACATAAAAACACACAGCTCATTAATATATATATATATATATATATGTATATATATATATCTAACTTAAAAATTTTATTCCAAGGGATGGCGTCGGCGCCCATGGTTGAGAGCCGTGTAGGATGTTAAACGGTGAATGCTTCAGTGATTCATGTTCTTCAAGTTCAAATCCCATCGGGAACCATCAAATACGTACTATAAAACCGGAGTCGACAATCTCAGCCCTTCTATTCCCCTAGCTTCATCTAAATTACCTTGTGTCTCTATAACTGTTTGCACACGCGCATGGAAACACGCGCGTGCGTAGGTATAAAACAGATATTAACAAGCATAAGGCAATTACCTACTATATACATAAAGGGGGTGCTGTGTGTGTGTCTGTATGCATGCATGTTTGTTTGTATATACGTGCGTGTTCATGTATGCTACAGATGAGGGTATTTTGTGCGTGTGTGGATATATGGCTGGGTATGTTTGACTTTGATTTCAACTCGGGGTATGTGTATATATGTATGTATGTGTCTACATATATATATATATATATATATATATATATATATATA
>NC_069006.1:20729666-20731338 GCF_001194135.2 Octopus bimaculoides
ATATATATATATATATATATATATATATATACACACACACACACAAACATATTTTAGTGCATGCACTCACACACACAAATATAGAGGTATAATAGACACGCACCCTATATCAGACTATATTATATGAAAAAAAGACACGACTGTGTTTCGGTTAAATCTTTTTTTTTTTTATTAAAGTTTCTTCATATTCCCTTATTAGTAAGTCCCCTGTGTTTGGTTTGCAATATTAACCTTCCTATAACCATTAACATTTCGAAACCTTATAAGGACATATGAAAATATTTTTAATAAAAGATTAATAAAGGAGAGAAGAGTCGTCCGTTTAATATAAAATGCTTTGAAAGGGAGCCATTCCCTGTGTATACAGATATTTGCATCTATCTATCTATCGGTGATATATATATACACATACAAACACAACACATAAAATGGCGAACTGGCGAAGAGTAATAAGCATATATGAAGAAGTTAACAAACTAACAGACATATCATTATTCTATTTCATCGCAGCAACACCAATAACCGGTTATTAGAATTCAATATATTTATAAAACTCGTAATTCCTAAGTCCTGCGAATTCGCTCATGACCTCACATCCAGACTCATCTTGTATTTACTGCAAATCAACTACAAGATGATATATTAGTGGCAGTTTGTTAATTCTCTGATGGAGCCGTAAGATCTCACACTATCATTTACTTCTGGGTGAACAGTCTGATATGTGGAAACAGATGCAAGCCAATGAATGCGATTAAATAACTACATTTTAAACTATTGTCCTATGAATAAATATATACATTTATACATAGATGTATTATATTATTTTATATAGATTACGTATATTTATTATGTACATTATACATACAAAATACGAACCCAGATACACAAATATGTATTATATATAGATATACAGCTGTGTAACATCTGCATATATGTAATGTGTGTGTGTGTCTGCCATAGGTCAAAGATCGAAGTAATCCCTGATCGATGTGAAATGAAGTGTTTTGCTCAAAAGCACAACGCTTCGCCCAGTTCTGGAATCGAAACCACGGTCTTGCGATTTTGAGTGCAAGATACTTAATCTATAGGCCACACGCCTTCACGTTATAACCACAATTACTATTAGCGTCACGTCAGCTACTAATATCCACCAATTTACACCACCACCACTACTACTACTTCACAGATAATAGATACAATAAACAATACACCTATTAATTCTAATACTACCACCACCACCACCAACAACATTGGAGGTACAATATCGCCACCGCCACAACAGGTATCAAGAACAGAGCTAACGCTAGTGGTACCACATTCGTCACAACCATCATCATCATCATCATGAACAGCATTACTCCCACACTATGGGCAACACCACCACCACCGACAACAACAACAACACCACCATTATTATCACTAACTCCCCAAACTACCCTCAACTCAACCTCCCCCTCTCTCTCTCTCTTCAACATCACTAACAGCACCAGCCTACCATTTACAAGCATCATCACAACACGCACCACCACCACCACCGCCGCCGCCGCCAACGAGATCCTTCAGTTATCTTCATCTCTTCTTGTCTTATATTAAAAGAGCCAGAAAATTCTAAACATTCCACCGAAGAACAAAACAAGAACAAACGAAACAAAAACAATTAAAAAAAGAGGAA
>NC_069006.1:20731348-20732275 GCF_001194135.2 Octopus bimaculoides
CACATGTGCGTAGAGGAATGGTCAGAAAACCTGTTTCTCTGCATTTTGATGTAAGACTCCCAAGTCAAGCCTCCACCGTCTCCTATACTACCATATACGTAACCATAACCACCACCACGACCACCACCACCAACGCTGCCGTCATACAAATACTGAAGCCGTTGGTGCCTCTCAACCGTATCCTCAATTCACTATTTCTCTCTCCCTCTCTGTATCTATCTATCTATCTATCTATCTATCTGTCCCTATTTGTCCCCCTTAATAGCTTCTCTTACACATATTTCATCTCTCTTTCTCACATATTCTTTCTCCATCTCACACACACACACACACACACACACATTCTCTCTCTTTTTCTGATTCTTCATCTATTTATCTATTTCTCGCACACACACACACACACATGCTCCCTTTCTCCCCCCCCCCTCTCTCATTTTCTCATCAACTCCCAAAGTCCCTGCTTCGTGTCGTTCGTTATTCCCAAACAGCTGACGTTCTGGAAAAGTGATGGTTGGAGGCGGCGGCGGGGGCGGCGAAAAGAAGAGGGCCTCTAAATATAGAGAAACAATCAAGGTTTACATTGGAGGTGGGAGCTTCGTTTACGTCGGGTGGATATGTTTGCTGTGGGACGGTGCGGGTACTCTGCTCAGATGGATATGAAGGATGGGTATACCCTTCCATCCATCCATACATGGATAAAGAGATTGGTAAGTAGATACAGAGATAGATAGATTGATAGATACATGTATACACGTACATACATGCATATAAGGATAGATTGACAAATGTGTAATAAAGATATATATATATATACATACATATATACATACATATATATACATATACAAATACACATATAGGCGCAGGAGTGGCTGTGTGGTAAGTAGCTTGCTTACCAACCACATGGTTCCGGGTTCAGTCCCACTG
>NC_069006.1:20732911-20733439 GCF_001194135.2 Octopus bimaculoides
CACTTCTTATAAGAAGGTTGAAAGGGTGGCAGTGAGAGGTACGGCAATGGGATAGGATGAAGTAGCAGGATGAAGAGGTATTGGAGGAACAGTAGGAGGAGGAGTTAGAGGGAGAAAGACAGAAAACGGAGGGAAAGGGACAGACAAGGAGGAAAAGGGACAAAGGAGACAGTGAAAGGATAGAAAAAGAGTCGGAAGGGGAAAGAAAGGGTAAGAGGGACAGAAAGAGACAGTGAGATGAAAGGTAGAGAGAAGGGGACAGAGAGAGAGAGAGAGAGAGAGAGAGAGAGAGAGAAAGAGAAAGAGAGAGATGAGAGGGAATGAGAAAGACAAGTGGGAGAGAGACAGTGAAAGAGAAAGAGAGGGACAAAGAGGGGAAGAGAAAGAGACAGAAATAGTAAGAGAGAGAGAGACAGAGACAGAGAGAGGAACAAAGACAGAGGGAGAGAGAGGAGAGAGTGAGACAGAATTAAAGAGAAAGAGACAAGAAAGAAGAGAGGCTCAAGGAAAGAGACACAGGGGGGGGGG
>NC_069006.1:20734241-20736592 GCF_001194135.2 Octopus bimaculoides
CACACACACACACACACACACACACACACACGTATATATAAGTGTGTGTGTGTGTGTGTGTGAGCGTGTAATATGTACATACATATATAATACACAAACACATATATATAAATATATATATATATATATATATATATACATATCTATAATACTACATACATACAATGCATACATACATGCATACATATATATACTTGTGTATGTGTATACACACATGCACACACACATATGTATGAACTCACATACTGACACTGGATAAAAAAAAAACCTATATTGTTTGTGTACGTTACCATTGAAAGCAATTAGCAAGGTAAGGCAGGTAGAGAGAAATATTTTATACACACACACACACACACACACATACATATATATCCAATGCCATGTATATATGTGTATATATGCATGTATTCCGGACATGTATGTAGAAATACTCGGGTTGGTGTCCAAGGGTGGAGTAAGCCCACTTACAAAGAGGGACCCAGGGTCTTTGCCAATTCATCCCTCTAAAAGAGTGCGAACTCGTATATACAAAAACCACTGCTCAACTGAGCTGGATATCTTGCACTGAGAGTCGTTGTAGTGTTGTGCAAGCGGCATTCGACTTAAAAACCCTTGCGGTGGCTCAATACGATCTCGAGTCCTTGCAAAATCTCTCTTGAGTTCAAATTCAAAATGAAGCTATTTTAAATGACGTTTACACCAAGAGAGATCACCATGGAGAGACAGAGAGAGTGAGAGAGGGAAAGAGAGACGATGGAGAAAAAGAGAGAGAAAGAATGACAGATAGAGAGAAGGAGAAAGAAAGAGAACTGGTGTGGCTATATAGAACGAATTGGGTGTAGACGTCTGTAGGGTGCTAAAAATGCAGTAAGCTGTAACGGTGGGATATTAATTAATAAGACAGGGGAGGGAGGAGGAGTGGTGACGTCATGCACCTCAGAATATTAGTGGGGCAGATGGGAGTGGAGCTGCTGGGTGGGTGCAGACGAAGCGATATGCAATAATGCAGATGCACCGAACCGATTACAACAGCGTGGGAAAACTTGAATATAAAAATTTAAGATAAAACAATGCTTGCGACGATAATGTTGATGCCCGATTTCTGATAGTGTGCATGTATACACATGCATATGCGCATGTATATATACATGCCTTGGCCAAACTAAGTCTCTTGCCAGTTGGATCGGCTTTAAGAATCCATCTTATGATACTTTCCTACGAAATTTTAATCACATATCCGTAGACTGGAGCTGTGACCTCTCAAATTTCAATATTGATTTTGGAAATAAACAATAAATAAGATGTATTACATATGCAGTTTTAAAGGATTCATATAAACTCGAATATGTTTTCTCAAGGAAAGAATTTTTAGTAAAAAGATTTAAGCACTCGAGTAGGCGTAAACAATTTACCTACAGACGCCATCTCCATGAGCCATAAAAGTTAATAAAAATCAAGTTAATGCTATCAAACTTAATGTAGCGAGCGGCGGGAAAATGTAATGAATGAATTAATTAATAATATACATGCTATGATAAAAAGAAAATACCAACACCTACTGACTCAAAGACTTTTAAAAAATGAAACAAATAAAGAACGGGGACAAAATTCCTTACAATACCTCCAGAAGAATTTAGTTCCAAACATCAATCCAAACGATTCCATGTAAATATATTAATACAAATTGCTGTTCAGACACTTACCTGTAAAGAAAAAAAAAAAAGGTGAAGATATTAATGCACAAACAAGTATTAATATTTACATCACATAAATGCACAAATACTTCAAAAGTTTTCACACACACACACGCTTAAAGAATGTGAAATAATTCTTATCTGGATCGGAGGAAACTCGAAGCAGATAAAGCTACAAATAATAACGTGTAAATTACTGGGTTAATTCTCACTGGTGAGAATAAAGTTTCTAAAATGGAGAAAAGATTACTATTATCATTATTATTATTATTATTATTGAGACAGAAATGCATGCCATCAAAGTGACGCTGGGGTACAAATATACGACGCCCAATATACCCATCATGACTACCCATCTGATAAGGGTACATCAAGCACATGCATCACAACCATATGTGCGCGACATGCTGATCTCGTATCAAGATAAACAGTGCATGACCTTGCAGGTGGGACCCAGTTAGAATTTTCTTGAGGTCGAGTAGCCCATTCCATTCAATATTCTTCTTATTCTTATTATATGTTTTCATCATTTCGAGATCCATTAAAATAAGTACCAGTGGCGTACAAGGGTCGATGTAATCAACTTGCACCCTCCTCTCAAATTTCGGGCCTTGTGCCTATAGTAAATTATTATTATTATTATTTGAACAGTATATT
>NC_069006.1:20737340-20741306 GCF_001194135.2 Octopus bimaculoides
ATATATATATATATATATATATATAGATAGATAGATAGATAGATAGATAGATAGATAGATAGATAGATAGATAGATAGATAGATAGATAATCATGAGCTGTGTATCGGCGGTCATCTTATCGAAATCTCCATCGAATTCGATACGGGACGAAGTGTACAACATATATTCATTAATAAACTTTGTCGACGGAGTAACATCCGCTTTATGTCATATACACAAGCTGTGTACTTCCATGCTTGATACTAACTTCCTGTACCAAGAATTTCTCGGATCACACTATCAATAAAAATGTACGTGTGTGTGTGTGTGTGTTGGTGTCTGTATTATGTATGTGTATGATGTGTAATCTGCATAATGCTTAAACCATTCCTATCTCCTTTAACATAGAAAAAAATCTCAAATTCACAAGGTTAAGGTAGAGCGGAAATGATGTCATAATCATCATTATCGCCATCATCATCATTTTCGACAAACTACCACCATCATTATCGCTGTCCTGATCATCATCATCGTCATTATCGTCATCATTATCTTTAATCGCAATTACCACCTTTGCCATAGTTCATCTCAGCGGCAGTAGAAGCAGCAGCACCATTACTACTACTACTACTACTACTACTACTACTACTACTACCACCGTTATCACTACCACCACTGCCGCTACCAGCAACCTCACCTCCACTACCACCGTCGTCTACCAGCAGCATCATCATCATCATCATCATAATTACCTACAACACCTTCAATAATCATAAGCAACGTAATTATTACCATTACCAAAACTGTCACCATCACCACCACCACCGCCACCACCATCATTATCATCGTCGTCATCGTCATCATTGTTTTGCATTTATCGTCACATGTCATCATTACTTGCTGTTATTGTCAGCATCACTTTGGAGTACGTACGCGCGCGGGAGTGTGTGGGGAGTATTAAAGAGAGATGCTGGTATAGTAAGTGATGAGGTCACCAATGAACAATAAGGGTGGATTGTAATAATTGCCCCCGCCGACGTCATTACAAGAACACCACCACTACCGCCACCACCACCACAATCAGCAACAACAACAACATAAACAACAATATGGCGGCCAACATCGTTAACCACACTACCAACACCACCACTATTCACCACCACCGCTGCTGCTACCATCACCGGTGCCACCGCCGCCATCATTTTAACTGTCTTAATTTGCCAATGGTCTGGTGTCATCAACGTCATCTGGTTATTATTATTATTATTATTATTATTATAAATATTAGTTATCATCATCATCAAAGTTACTATCATTATCAACAGCAATAACAACAAAAACAGCTTCCAACGCCATCATCAATATTACCGTCTTCGTTTTAACATTATCATCATCATTATTATCGTCGTCTTCGTCAGCAGCCAATCGTTATGTCGTAGATGTCATTGTGAATATTAACCCTCACCATCAAGCCCTCTTCCTCACCCCGCTCCTCCTTCACCACCATCATACCACTTAATCAAAATGTACTTGATGATGATCGTCTCAATCATCACCATCATGAACATCATCATCATATCATCCTTAACATCGTGTACGGTGATGGAAGAGTACAACAGCGTTGGGGACCATTGGTGGAGGCGCAGCAGGGCCGAGGGTGAGCAGGGGATTAAAAAAAAGGGGGTGGGGGCAGATTCAGTTATGTCGTTAAATAGGTCAATAGGTGGATGGTGTAGAGGGGTTGGGGAAGTGGATTGGTGGTAATGGTAGTGATGGTAATTACAACCACTACCCCCCGCCACCTCCACCAACGCTACTACCATCACCATACCATCTTCCAGCACTGTCAGTACCACCATACCATTTACCACCACAATTACTACTACTCACACTGCCATTTTCTACTATTACCACTACCACTACCAAAATAAATTTGATTGATACCTGAGTGACGAAACACCACCACCACCACCGTTGCCAACACAAACGCCATCACCACCAACACCAGCTCTATATTAACCACTCCTAGTGCCTCTACTGCTACTACCACCGACACCAACCACAACCATCACTATCATCACCACTACCACTACGGCTGCCACCATCAACACCGCCGCCACCTTCAACACTAGCATCATCACCACCACCACCACCACCACCACTACGGTTACCACTATCACCACCACCACTACGGTTACCACTATCACCACCACCACCACTACTGTAGTTACCACCACCACCAGTACCTCTGCCGGCATCAGCCCTACCACTACGGTTACCACTATCCTCACCGCCGCCATCCTCAACACCCACCATCACCACCACCACCACCACCACCACAGCATCCCCCTCTCCATCACTGCACTCTGCTGTACCCTATTTACACAACACAACACAACAGTGCACCATCACAGCACGACTACCACCACCACCACTGGTTCTTATTCTCCCTCTTCATCGCTGCACTCTGCTGCACCTTATTTACACCACGCCGCACCTCCTCATCGTTTCTACCTTTGCCATTCTGCTCCCCTGCATTCGTAGTTCACAGCAGTGCAGCAGAAACAGTGTGAAGAGTTAATCGCACTTAGTGGGTGGCTTGGAGGTGGTGGCGGCGGCGATGACGGCGGCGATGACGGCGGTTGTAATGATGGTGGTGGCGGAGATGGTGCATAAGCCATTCTTGTCCCCTTTTTTTACATAGAAAAGACCCCCAGATTTATAAGGAGCAAGGTAGAGTGGAATTCATGTTGTACTTATTATCATCATCATTGCCATCATCAAAAGGGAGAGTCAAGGCTGGAGAGCCTTTGATCAGGTCTGATCGATCAAAGCTGACCTGGAAACAGCAAACTACCACTACGACACTCACAACGACGACGACGACCCCCAGTGATCAACTGGTACTTCTTTTATCGACCCTGAAAGGATGAAAGGCAAAACCGACCCTGGCGGAATACTATAAGGTAATAATAGTTGAAAGAATTCAAGATGAAACACAAAAGGAACATGGGGAGAGGCTTGAAGCGTGAAGATTAAGAATTACTATCATGAGATAAAAAATAAACCCCGTCATTTTTGACGGGTACTACTTTAGTAACAGTAACATTGAATATCCTTAAAGTATAATGTGATTGTATTCACAAGCAAAGATTTCAACAACGGCAAAAGATTATTATTATTATTTATTGTTATTATTACTATTATTATTTTTGTTGTTGTTGCTGTTGTAATTCTTGCTGCCGTTGGCGGTGATAATGGCGGCCTTATTGTACTGCAATAGTCTTTCGTCGGCAACTTCACAAACGTTATAAAAAGGCAATATCTCAAATCATTTAAGCATTATAAAAACATATTTAGAGGTCTTAAGAAATGGTAAACACACACACACACACACGACATATATTTGTTGATATATATATATGTGTGTGCGTGTGTGTGTGTAGGTAGATTATATATATGTAATTATATATGTATGTGCGTCTTATGCATAATATATGAATGTAAAAAAAACGCATTAAAAAGAAAAAAACAAAAGAAACAGAAAACACTTCCAGATAACATTGAAAAACCTCCAAAAATATATAATTACAAAAATAATAAGGAAAACAACAAAAGAATATTTCAGTTTGAAGTTTGATCTTGTTTTCATAGCGTCTTCTTGGAATTGTGAAATGTTCCTGTGAAAAACAGTAAAAGAATCTGCTACAATCTACATTTCAAGACTATTTTACCCCCTTTGTTATCATCATTGATTTGGAATATATCAATGGATGTAACACACACACACACACACACACACACACAGATATATATACATATATATATACATATATATATAGGCGCAAGGGTGGCTGTGTGGCGAAGGGTTCAAAAGTTATGCTCACTTTTGCATTACTTTCGGTACAACCTTAATATATGTGTGTGTGTGTGTGTGTGTGTGTGTGTGTGTAGATTTAATACACACACGCAGATAAAACACATAT
>NC_069006.1:20742005-20742926 GCF_001194135.2 Octopus bimaculoides
AGGGGGGGGGGGAAGAATTCACAAAGAAACAAAAGACGAAGACAGGTGGTGTAGACAAGAAACAGATGTATTAGTTTAACGTTCGGGAAGTGAAAAAAGTCTTTAACGTTTCGAGCCTACGCTCTTCCACAGAAAGAAACAGGGAGAGAAAAATAACGAATGTGTATTGGCTAGCGACCTATCATGTATATATTTAAACTATTATATATTACACACACACATACGTACACATATACACACGTACATTACATATATTTTCTTAAATTCTGTGTAAAAAAACAACAAAAGAAAAAAACAAAGATACACCTATATAGTCATAAGTATATACTCATACCCGCATAGTCACACAGACAGACAGGGTGGAGGAAGTAATGAATTACTATTGCATTTCCTTCAGCACCGGTTGCTTTTTGGGTGGCATTACCCCTTTTGATGTTACATACATCGTCATCATCATCATTATCAGTACCATCAGCATCATCATCAAACGCATACATTAGAGAATATATATATATATACACTTACGTAAATAATGGTGGTCGACGTGGAAGCGAAGGAGGACAAAGATTTAGTCTTAGAAGACACGGCAATAATCATTAAAAGAATATCAAGGAAGGTTTCCCACTGAGGCAATTATAAAAGAAGGGGTGGGGGTGGAATTTAATTCTAATTTTGATTATTTCATTCTTTTGTAGTTCAAGACAAAAGTGGAGACATTGTAGTTTTTACGTGAGGTTTCATTTATTTTAGTAGAATTAATTCTTACCCTCGCCCTGCCTTCTCTCCGTCCCTCCTCCCATCAGTCCGCCCCTCCTCCCCTCAGTCCATCCCCCTGTCTGTCCGCCTCTCACTCTGTCCTTATGTCTGTCTTTCTCCTTCCCTCCCTCTCTGTATATCTCTCTCCCACTTTTCCTTTCTGTT
>NC_069006.1:20744329-20745049 GCF_001194135.2 Octopus bimaculoides
AAAAAAACAAAGATACACCTATATAGTCATAAGTATATACTCATACCCGCATAGTCACACAGACAGACAGGGTGGAGGAAGTAATGAATTACTATTGCATTTCCTTCAGCACCGGTTGCTTTTTGGGTGGCATTACCCCTTTTGATGTTACATACATCGTCATCATCATCATCACGATCAATATCGCCTGTACTTTGCGTCCGTTTTTCCATGCAGACATGCATAGGAAAGCTCTCACAGCATCTAGTTTCGTTGTTTTTTGTTGTTCTTTTTTGTACATACACTATGTATGTAAGTACGTATCTATCTATGTGTGTGTGTGGGGGGGGGGAGGGGGTTTACATCTATAAACCCTTTTCACATTATATGAGCACGCTGATGCATGCACACATATACAGCAAACATACACAAATATATATATATACGTACGTGTTCATTGCATACCTTTGCATACATATATTTGAAAAGCACACAGACACACGCACGCACACACGTATATGTATCGTACATAGATACACAGACACACACACACGTATATGTATCATATATAGATACACACACACACACACGTATATGTATCAAACAGATACTCACACACACACACACACACACACACACACATGAGAGAAAGAGACGGCGAGAGACGGCACATACATTCATTAAAAAACACACCCACATGTCAGTGTGCATTCATAAACCCCCACCACCAACACCACCACC
>NC_069006.1:20745663-20749553 GCF_001194135.2 Octopus bimaculoides
ATTATAGGGTGGCAAAGAAAATTTTAGAAATTTTATTTACCACCAGTGGCCTAGCGAGAGTAAAAACAGTCAATAGACTATGTATTATTCATTAGAAATGCAGAGACGCCTATAATAGGACATCTACTCGCTAGAAATAGCAGCAAAAATACTACATACCACAAAAGTTAGGGATAATTTCGAAAGGAAATGAAAAATAAAAACTTTTACCAATCTATATTCTGTACCATATATTCTGTACTATATATATATATATATATATATATACACGCTCATACAAATATACATAGGCAGCTACACACATATATGCGTAAGTACATACGTTAATAATATCGTATGCATGTATCGATGTGTATGTGCGCCTGTGCGTGTGACTGTTGACGTGTGTGTGTGTGTACACAAACACGCATGTGTGTGTGTGTGTGTGTGTGTGTGTAATGAACATGTTTGTATACGTTTGTCAACAAATATAAGAAATACACACACAAATATGTGATTCGTTGTCTGTGTACCAGAGAGAGAGAGAGAGACAGACAGACAGACAGAGAGAAGCAGATTCAGAGAATAATACAGAGAATGTGAGTGAGTGAATGAATGTGTGTATATAAACGTCATTAAACGTACTTCCAGTCGTTAGAGGAAAATAGTTCATTGAAGAAATAAACACAGCCGGTGCAACAGCAGACTGTACAATCTGCTTGCCAAAATGCTCATCATCAGCATTGTCGTCACTAAGACCAGTGCAGTTCTTAGATATTACATGTAATTTGGATGTTTAATTGTGTGCTGGTAGGGGTGAGATATGCGTATGCCTGTCAGTGTGTGGGGGGGATGGGTGAGCTGTTACTGTTGTTGTAGTTGTTGCTGTGTCTCTCCGTCCGTTTGGCTCTCTCTCTCTTTCTGTTTCTCCATCCCATCTATCTATCTATCTATCTATCTATCTCCATATCTGTCTGTCTATCTGTCTATCTTTCTGTCTCTATGTAGCTAGCTGTCCGCTTTCTCTTTCTCCATATCACACCATCCCCCCTCTCTCTCTCTCTCGCAATATATTTATCTATCCCTCTCTTTTCTCTCTATCATTCATTCTTTCTCTCTCTTTTTCGTTATACTCATACATATATATATAATAATAAGGGAAACGTGTTACTTTATGGCAGATTGAGAGAGGAAACAAATATTCCACAATATTCTAATCTCTAAGACCATCACCACAACCACTACCACCATAACATCAACAACAATTAACACATCATCACTACAACCACCAATCATTAGCCATCAACAACTTCACTTTCGGTTTCATTAAAATCTCACCGATATTCAAAAGCAACAACAAAAATTAAATGAAAACAAATAAACAAACAAATAAATAAATAGGGAACTACGTCGTCGAGGCAGTGATGGCGGTGGTGGTGATGGGAAATTAGGAAGAACATAACTACAAAGAAGGAAGAAAGAAAGAAACGAAAGAAAGGCCTACTTATGTACGTTGACCTTCATCTGAGACTGCACCACACCCATGTCTTGTATGGAGTTACATAATACAATACAGCAGATATTTGCAAGCATGTATGCATATATACATGCGCGTGTGTGCGTGTATATATATATATATATATATATGCGCGTGTATGTGTGTGTGTGTGTGTGTGTGTGTGTGTGTGTGTGTGTGTATATATATATATGTGTGTGTGTGTGTGTGTGTGTGTGTGTGTGTGTATGTAAATATCTAAGTATATATATATATGTTGTGTGTAACCAAATATATAAAGCCATGCACACACATATGTATATACAGATATATATTTATAAGCTATAAGATTCCCTCTTTCTGTCTCATTGCCCATCCCCCATCTCTCTCTCCCTCTCTCTCTCTCTTTCTCCCCTCCTATGTATTCAAACACTCACACACGCATATAAAAGTGTGCATGTGTATAACATACTAACATACATTTATATACATATAAAAACATACGCACCTATGAAAGTGTGCCTGTATGTATATATTTATGTGTGTGTGTGTATATATATATATATATATATATATGCATGTGTGTGTGTGTATGTATGTAACAGTTCTTCAAATTTCCAGGTCAGCATCAGACTATGGAATTGAGACTGGTGTGACCTACATTGACATGAGAACTACGATTAATTCCACATGTGGCAGAAACCACAGCAATAATAATAATAATAATAATAATAACAACAATAATGGAACTGATGATAATGGTGACGAATGAATCACGTTTCCTCAAGGCCGACAACCTCATTTTTGTTTTGGTTTACATCTTTGCCTGTTTCACGTTGGAATGAATCCACAACAACCGAAGTGAAAGAAGGTTAAACAATATTGAAATACAAGACAGTGTTACTGGGGCGTGTCTCTTTCACTGAATTCAGGTAGGGCTGCCTGGTTAAGACGTTTGCCTAGAAATCTGAGGTTTCCTGGTTCGATATGCATTGGTTCCCGAAGAGCCCTTGTCAGTATAATACGGAACCTTTTTGTATATATATGTATAGATTTCAACTCCTAACACAAGGGATAATACTATAAGTGTGTTAACACACACACACACACACACACACACACACACGTATATATATATACCCGGCGAGCTGGCAGAAACGTTAGAACGTTACATTCTGAGTTCAAATTCCGCCGAGGTCGACTTTGCCTTTCATCCTTTCGGGATCGTTAAATTAAGTACCAGTTACCCACTGGGGGTCGATGTAATCGACTTGATCCCTTTGTCTGTCCTTGTTTGTCCTCTCTATGTTCAGCCCCTTGTGGGCAATAAAGAAATAAGATATATTTACGATGGACATTAGAATCTTAATGTAAGTTGTGTCTCAGATTTAGGCACAAGGACGGCAATTTTGAAAGGTGAGAGATAAATCGTGATCATCGACCCCAGTTTGCGACAGGTACTTTAATCCTTTTCCGTTAGCAAAACTAAGCCACGAGAACAACGTAACAAAGATTTAATAAGCAAGTTCTGAAATAAAACCACGATGGACATAAGAATTGTGATGGACATAAGAATTTTAATATAAATATTGTTTCTGATCTAGCAACTGGATTAGGAATTTTGAAGGGGTGAGGAATAATCCGAAACCACTGATCCAAGAGTCCGATTAGTAATTTTGATGCCAAACAGACGAAAGCCCAAACTGACCTCGAGATTTGAATTCGAAAGGTAAAAATCAAGAAGAGAGCATTTTATCGGACGTTCCTAATAATTCTGCCTGCTCATTGCCTTAATTTTAACGTAAACAAAAATACTTTATAGCATGTTTTCCATCATAGAACTAACCAAAAGCGGTCTCAGGAGACTTTAGCATCAAACGGGGTTTAAGTTCTGAAAATAGTCATGATTCTTTATAGAAACAAAGCTTGCGGAATGTTGAGGCCTTTTATATAAACTTTACATATCATTTAGCAATTAATCGGATGGGCATCATCAATATACATATGTGTAATTCTTTAACGCTTTTAATGTTTGGAAATCTGCTTTTCACCCTTTGTCAACCATAACGCCCAGATAGTTGGAATGTGAAGTATATTATATCTCTAGAGAGGAGAGGCATCAGAATATAGTAGAGAGGAGGGAAGGTGGGATGGGAGGGAGAGAAAGGGGGAGAAATAGAGAGGAGGGAAAGAGAGGGTGACCAAAAAGGAGAGAGGAGAGGTGAGGTGGAGTGTGGGTAATATGTCACTCCTTTATCATCGTTCATATGCATGACAAATATATTTCATGCTTTATATTTTTGCCATTTCGGAAAAAAAAGCTATGAGTGCGCATGTGTGTATACTTGTGTGTGTGCATCTGTAATACCCATACTCTCTCTCTCTCTCTCTCATTCAGTCTCCATGATTCTCATAT